>NC_142928.1:66050542-66205542 GCF_046866305.1 Octopus bimaculoides
CCAAAGCCTTGTGAGTGGGCTAGGTAGATGGAAACTGAAAGAAGCCCATCATATATGTGTGTGTGTGTGTCTTTGTGCCTGTTTGTCCCCTCCGTCACCTCTTGACAACTGGTGTCAGTGTGTTTATGTCCCCGTAACTTACCAACTCAACAAAAGTCACCAATAGTATAAACATTAGACTTAAATAAATAGGTCCTGGGGTTGATTTGTTTGACTAAAACTCTTGAAGGTGATGTCCCAGCATGGCCACAGTCAAATGACTGAAACAAGTAAAAGAACACACACGCACACATCGAGCTTCTTTCAGTTTCCATCTACCAAATCCACTCACAAGGCTTTGGTTCTTATAGAGCTATAGTAAAAGACAATTGCTTAAGGTGTCATGCAGTGAGTCTGAACCTAAGGTCACATGGTTGAGTACCAAATTTGTTAGCACACAGCCATGCCTGCACCTATGTTATTAATATTTTAATTAATAAATTTAGGGCAAGTGTGGCTATTGACAGAAAGAGGACATCACATACATATCATCATCTTTATAACGTCTGCTTTTCTATGCTAACATGAGTTGAACAAAGCTTATTGAGGCAGCTTTTCTTTGGTTGGATACCCTTCCTGTCACCAACCCTCACCTGTTTCTTAGCAAAGTAATATTTCCGCATGGCTAGACATGTTCTTGCAGAATACTGCTAATAAATGACACTGCTTGAATGACAGCGACAATAATTTAAAACCATCATGTGATGTCATGACAAGGAGAGACACACACACATGTATGCATATATGAAGGCTTCTTTCAGTTTCCATCTACCAAATCTACTCACAAGGCTTTGGTCAGCTGAAAAAAAAAAAAGAAATAAACAAAAAAAGAAAGAAAATTATATAAATAATTTCTCTTAATGTTTAATGTTTCACTCCTTATGAGTGTTGTGAAATAAACAACTTGAATGAATGAATCATTCTGAGTGCAGGAGAGGAGTGAAGAGAACACAGCGGCGGGGAGAGGGATATAAAAAAAATTGTGTAATGTGTGGTAGCAGTGATGATAGTGGCGGTGGTGATGCTGATGGCAGTGTTAGCGGTAGTAGTAATGGTGGAGAATTGTTGCTGTGGTGGTGGTGATGGTGGTTTAACACCCCACTCCCGCTGATCTATTATCAAAGATGTTCCAATAGTAACCATTGCACCATATTTTTTTTTACACATAATCTATCTAGAACTACGAATCTGTTTTTATTTCTTTATTTCTTTATTTCTTTATTTATATATTGTTATTTTTAATATTTTTAATATTTATATAAGGGCATTACTATACAATAATGCCTCACGCTATGAGGGACTCTAAGGTCAGACTACCATAAAAAGCACATTGTTATTTTTAAGGTAGGAAGATGCAGTTTTAAGATTATTCCAAACACATCCAGTGACCTTATAGAGCAATGGTTTCCATATGCTTTTGACTGAGTGGCACATTGGAGATCAAACAAAAATATTACTGGTACCCTTTCACATGGAAAATTAAAAAAATATTTTAAAGTTAAATATTTAGTTAAAAGATACAGAGGATTAATCACACCTGTATATGACCAAATTATGAATAACATATTTTCCAAGATGTCCAGGCATTATTATGGATTTTCTAAAGCCTTATATTTGATTCCTCATTGGACATCTATTTTTTCCATACTAGTATGGGTTGAGGGTATGTCCCAATACATCACCACCACCACCACCATCTCTCTCTCTCTCTCTCTCTCTCTCTCTCTCTCTCTCTATTTATATATATATATATATATATATATACTAGCAGAAATACCCGGCGTTGCCCGGGTTAAAGAGAATAATGAAATCTAAAAACGCTGTCTAGACTACGCATCATCTTTATATAGAAAGATGTATATACACACACGCACCCAAACACACGTATATATATGTATATCAATATAAATATATGAAAGTCAATGAAGTTTCGTAAAAGAAGGTGATCACGTACATACTTTCTTGCTGTTGTGATTATAACACCTCGTTGTAAACACTGTTCCTTGTTTTCCCTTGTGGAGCATATACAAATAGGTTTTTTTTGCTGCCCACTCTTGAGCAGCCAACATACAGTTGTCCATGTGAGAAGCAGGGCTCTTCCAAGAGAAGACCAGCTACAGACAGTGTTTGACCCTGAGATTTGTTTATGGACATGGCAAAAGTTACACGAAGGGGGAATTGTAGTCTTCTGAATGTAAAAGGAATGTCTGCTCCTGATGGAGTAAGAGGAATTCTTGGAATAAGGACGTCATCCCCTTTTGCACATCCAGAGAGAATGGTAGCCTCGATAACGTGTGACATCATTTTCTAAATAATGCTCATCTGTTATGTTCGGGTTAAAATTTCATCAACATCAAAAATATATGAATTTTCATGGGAGTTATGGCCGTTATGCAAAGAATATAATTTCCAAATTTCAGAAAGATCCATTCAGTACCTTTGATGTAGTTTTGGATAAGAAAACAAATGACTAATGTGTGTGTTTGTGTGCATGTGTATGTGTGATGGGTGTACATATGTATAGATATCTGTATGCATGTATATATGTATATATGTGTACATATTACATGTAAATCTATATATATATATATATATATATATATATATATATATATATATATATATATATAAAAGCTGAACATTAGAAGCATCAGTTGTGGTGTGCAAGAGAGACGATTGCGCTGGTATGGACATGTGGTGAGAATGGATGAGGATAGCTGCGTGAAAAAGTGCCACACCCTAACAGTTGAGGGAACCCGTGGAAGAGGTAGGCCCAGGAAGACCTGGGCTGAGGTGGTGAGGCAAGACCTTCGTACATTGGGTCTCACCGAGGCGATGACTACTGACCGAGACCTTTGGAAATGTGCTGTGCGTGAGAAGACCCGGCAAGCCAAGTAAGATCGTTGCCAGTGCCCCTGGACTGGTTCGTGTGCGGGTGGCACATGAGTAGTAATAGTAGTAATGATAATAATAATATTAGTAATAATCACTTTTTTCCATGCTCTCATGGGCTAGACAGGTCCCTTCAACATAGCATCTCACTATTTATTGCATCCTGTCGTTCTCTTCTTTATGAAGTTCAACATCCTGAGATCAGCTTTTACCACTCCTACCCACACCTTCCTTCATCTTCTAGTATGGGCACAAAGCTGGGAATTTTTTTTTAATGGAGAGAGAATAGTTGATTATATTGACCCCAGTACTTGACTGGTACTTTATTTTATCATTCCTGAAATGGTGAAAAGCTTGACGCATGGAATTTGTAATGTGAAGAAAATGAGAAGTTGTGATATTTGTGTTTTTTTTTTTAATTTATTTCACAAAGACATTTAGACATTAATGGATTAAAATAGTCTCAACTATCAATCAATACTGGATCCCAAGTTCTCTACTCCTTGCCACTTTGCATCTACCCTATAGCACTAGTTATATATGTGTAGTCGTGATAATAATAAATTACAATATTTTAATTAACCACATACATTTTTTCCTTCAAGACAACAATTAGAGTGAATTATCTTGCCCAGTAATAAAAATTTCAACTTAGCAGTTTGACTAAGAATAATGGCAATTTGTTATACAACAGACCTAGGCAATCCATGCCAGTACTGAAAACTGGATGTTAAAATGATGGTGAAGAAGAATACTTTTTAACTTTGCTTTGTTGTGTGATTGCAAAAGAGATAAAAAGAAATCTCAAGTAGTTTTGTCTGCAACACAATTTCCTGTATTGCTTTTGTTGTCATTTTAGTTAACTTACATCACTGGTGCCCTTGAAGACAACATAAATGTATTACAATCTCATGTCCACTTCTCTGTAAATCAATGATAAATCTCAAATGATTGATTCAGCATGCTTACTTTAACAACCAGTTAAAAGTTTTGCAATCAGTATTTTGTAGAGATATATCTTTAGGTCAAAGTACTTAACATGTAGTGGTTCTGTTTCTTTCTTTCTTTTTTTTTTTATTCATTATTGTAAGTATGTTGACATTGAATGCAACTGTCTGTGCACACAGCTGAGAGAATATGTTGTGTTCTACTGGGAGGACTTGCTCTAGATGTTCTGCATGAAGACAGGACCTTCAATTACGATCTAATACCTTATGGAATACATCATAAATGTAAGCGCTTGAGTTTATGCAGATTATCAATGATAACACATATCTTGATTTCACTATACTTTTGTTAGCCTCTGTGGCATAGCCAGTGGAATGGATGTAATGAAATGCAATCACTAAAATGTTTGTTCTCAGTTTTGGTGTGACAAAACAAACCAGGTATTTTTAATTTTATTTTTCTATGATTCAATTAATGGAGAAAGGACAGGAAAGTGCCTATGACATTTTAGCATGGTCTCTAAGACTGGCATGGCAAATAGTAGGAAAATCTCATTATCCTCAGATCAGATACTTGATCTGACCTGTCTAACCTTTGAATGGATCCTGTTACAGAACCTAAAATCATGGTGATGGTATTAAATCAGGAAAGGAATTTTAATATCATCACATGTACAAGAGAAGTTGTATTCTCATTCACAGTAATATATGGTTCTCATTGTAGACATAGTGATAGTCCATTGAATATTCAAGGAGGAGTAAAGACAGATTTGAGAAAACTGGACATCATTAAAGATGCAAGATGATACATAGAAAAATGGTATGTTATATCTGTTTTCTTATGCTGATGTTGGTAAGGATATATGTACCATTGATGTGATCCACATTACCAATGCATTGCCATGTATATCACTGATGATTGCATTTTTTAATTTTCAAGATAGGTTAGAGGACTGGCAGAAACAACAAAGTATGTAGGCCAATGTCTTGAAAGTACTGTATTTACTTGTGTATAAGTTCTACTATTTTATACTTTATAGGTAATGACAAGTGGCCGAGACCCTTGGAGATATTCCATGCTTGAGAAGACCCGGCAAGCCAAATAAGACAGTAGTCATGGTTGATGCCAGTGTTACATAACTGACCCATTTAAAAGCACCCTCCAGTTGTTGGGTGATCTGCCATGCTTGTGAAGACCTTTTGAACCAAGTGAAATCAATGCGATGGCTGATGCCAGTGCTGATGTCACGTAAAAAGTACAATTTGAGTGTGGCTGATGCCAGTGCTGCCTGACTGGCACCTATGCTGGTGGCATGTAAAAAGCACCCACCACATACTTGGAGTGGTTGGCATTAGGAAGGGCATCCAGCTGTAGAAACCTTGCCAAAGCAGATTGGGGCCTGGTGCAGCCTCCTGGCTTACCAGTTCTCAGTCACTGTCCAACTCATGCCAGTATGGAAGGCAGACATTAAACGATGATGATTCCCTGAAAGAAAACTGGGGTGTGACTTAAACTTGGAGCAAAACTTAAACTATGAAGGGAAAAATTTTCTACCAAGATTTAACACTAAATTAGGGATGTGACTTATACACAAGTAAATATGGCTATATTCAGTTTCTGCAAGAACCACTGACTGTATTTTCACCTTTCCACCACCATCATCATTGTTTTTATGATTGTTTTTCCATGCTAGCATGGGCTGACTGAGTCTTTTTAAGACAGATGCTCTTCCTAATGTTAGTCTTTTAATCACACAAAGACACAGCATATTAAAAAACAAAAAAACACTGATGAAATAAGTACCAGAAATATACTGCAGTTTATACTTGCAGTGTAGTTAGCATAAATAATAGGAAGTGAAATTACATATTTTATCATATTTAATTCGATGTCTCAAGGTTTTGATTCCATCCTTCCAGAGTCAGATAAAATATATATTTTTCACATACAAATACAGGATGTACTTCTCTTGACAAAAGAAACAAAAAAATATTGATATAATTTTCATTTGCAGCTTTTGGACTACATAGAACTTTCTATAACAAAGACAGAAACATTCCAGTTTCTTGCTTCCCTTTCCCTTGAAATCTGAGACAGTGCATATGTAACAAGACCTCTATTATGATAAGTGGTAAGACTTACTTTAAATATACCTCATAGGGGGCATGAAATCTACAACCTCTTGCTTCACTAGTTATACACTAGCAAGACAGTGTGTTTCATTTAGAAATAAATCATTCTTTTTTTTGTTTTGTTGGTAATTCTAGTTAAAGCATTGCTTTCAAGGTGGCAAACCAATTTTCACAATATAGAATATGTATGTATGCATGCATGCACACACATGCAAGCATGCAGGCATACATGAACACACACATGCACATGCACACACATGCACACACACACACACGCATGCACACACACATACACACATGCTCTCTCTCTCTCCCTTTCTCTCTGTCGCCCTCTTTCACTCCCTCCTCTCTTTCCCTCTAATTTTTCACAATTTGGTATGAATATATGGTATTCTAGCTGAATGGTGAATCTTTTGCAGTTGCATATTTTTTATCTGTGAAGTGCACATGTCCAAATCAATATAGTAAGAGATTAACAGCTAAGGATTTAGTGTTTTGTATCCTGTCCCATCGCTATGTGTTGAAATTTGAATCACAACAGATGAATGCACCTATCTCTAAGAAGCTTTTTTTCTATTTGCTTAACTTCAATTATTGTTGATGATTTGGTCCTATATCAGCTCTGACTAAGCTGCAGATCTATGATGAAATGCATACCATTTGTGAGCATCTCATCTCCTCAACATTTATTTTTTGTAGGTCTTAAGTCAAAAAAGGTACCTTTACTTCTAAGACATTAGTGTGATAGTTGAGGATATGGCTACTGTTCTTAGCAGCTTTAATGATGATATAGAGCTTCATTTGTTGGCTCAAATTCCTTGTCTTTTAGCTTTGGGTCAGCCTTCATCAAGTAGACTTGTGATCTAAGGCATTCCAGCTGTGACCATCCTGTCTCTTTTCTATGCAGAAAACTCAAGTCAACATTATCCAACATGCTCTTTTTTCTTTTTGAGAAGGTAGGGCTGAGAGAACGTTGGCTGTTATTACTAACAAGTCAAGCAACCTTATAGAGGCTCCCTCACTGACTTGAAATTCATCAGTGATGAACAGAAGTAAAATGATCAAATGGGTAAAATACTCTAGCCTATGATCCTTTAGTTCAAAGAACACTAACTTATTAAGGTTTATTTACATTTTTTCTTCCTCAAAGAGGAATATATATATGTTATATCTCCTGAGAATGTTACCTTCAATATATATACTAGGTGTTCTGTTCAAGTTGAGACCCTTAATGCTAAATATGTTGGGGGATAAATCTGACTTCATGAATGAACTCCTTATACATGGGGACATAAATAAAAAGAAAATTAATGATAAAAGATGATAAAGAGCCAAAATACAGTAAGGTTAATGAGATTTAATTTTCAAATTTTTTTTTCAGGTTTTAAAATAGGCATAGGAGTGGCTGTGTGGTAAGTAGTTTGCTTACCAACCACATGGTCCCGGGTTCATTCGCACTCCGTGGCACCTTGGGCAAGTGTCTTCTACTATAGCTTCGGGCCAACCAAAGCCTTGTGAGTGGATTTGGTAGACGGAAACTGAAAGAAGCCCATCATATATATGTATGTATATATGTATGTGTGTGTGTGTATATGTTTGTGTGTCTGTGTTTGTACCCCCAACATCACTTGACAACCGATGCTGGTGTGTTTACGTCCCCGTAACTTAGTGGTTTGGCAAAATAGACATAGAATAAGTACTAGGCTTCCAAAGAATAAGTCCTGGGGTCAATTTGCTCGACTAAAGGCGGTGCTCCAGCATAGCTGCAGTCAAATAACTGAAACAAGTAAAAAGTATAAAATATACAGCATATATTAACTTGAGGGTATATTTTCTCTACTTTAGGCACAAGGCCCATAATTTATGGGGAGACGGCCAGTCACAACTAGTACTTAATTTATCAACCCCGAAAGGATGAAAGGCAAAGTCGACCTTGGCGGAATTTGAACTCAGAATGTAAAGACAGATGAAATACTGTTTAGCATTTCACCTGGCGTGCTAACATTTCTGCCAACTCACCACCTTTAACTTGAGGGTGTATTATGACACTTCTTCACCACTGTCTCCTCTCTTTTCCCAACTGGGGTGGCCATGTATCTTCTCTAGTGCAATACGCTTGTTTCTGTGCCAACCATCATGCTTTAGCTTCTCATCACCTGGCATCAAGTCACCTCCCTCAATACTACTCCATGACTCATTTGAGGGATTTTCTCTTGCAAGTCCCTTGATGACCCCATTAGTGCCAGTGCCACATAAAAAGTACCCAGTTACACTCTGAAAACAGGTTGGCATTAGGAAGAGAATCCAACCATAGAAACCATGACAAAGCAAACACTGGGGCTTGGCACTATCCTCTAGCTCACCACTTCTATCAAACCACCCAACCCATGCCAGCATGGAAAACAGACATTAAACAATGATGATGATGGTGATAGATAGATAGATAGATAGATGGATAGATAGATAGACAAACAGATAAACCTTTCTCTTTCTTCCACTTCTTTCTGGATAAGGGGCTGTGTATGATACTGGTTGCATAAATGTGATATCCTGATAACACTAAAAGTAGAAGACCAATAAAGGCAGCAAAGAAACAGAATCAGTATCACCTGTAAGGTGTATAATGTGTATCGTTATCATCTTCCACCACATCTTCATAATTTTCCTCTTCCATATCATCATCATTATTATTAATTCTTGGGTTCTGTGGGGTTTTTTTCCACTTTTCATTGTTCAAGATAATTGCAGTAGACACGTGCAGGGCTTTGTAGTTAACAAGCCACTTTGCAACTACATGGTTTCAGATTCAGTCCTACATCATAGTTTCTTGGGCACATGGGCAAGTGTATTTTACTATAGCTCCTGATAACCCAATGCATTATGAATGTGTTTTGTAGACAGAAACTGTGTGGAAATCAATCTTGTGTAACTGTGTGTGTATGTGTGTGTGGGTGTACTATATATATACATATATATATATAGATTCAAGGTGAATATGGTACTTAAGTTTAGGCTGAGGATTGCTCTGCATTTTACATTTGATGTAATGTTCACATTGCTTAAATAAATGGAGTCACATGAAACGATTGTACTGCATTAACTTTGAATATCTTTGCTGCTTATTTTGATTTATATATATATATCATCATCATCATCACCATCGTTTAACGTCCGCCTTCCATGCTAGCATGGGTTGGACGATTTGACTGAGGACTGGCGAACCAGCTGGATGCCCTTCCTAACACCAATCACTCTGAGAGTGTAGTGGGTGCTTTTACGTGCCACCGGCACGAAGGCCAGTCAGGCGGTACTGGCAACGGCCACACTCAAAATGGTGTATTTTACATGCCACCTGCACAGGAGCTAGTCCAGCGACTCTGGCAATGACCCCGCTCGAATGTCTTTTCATGTGCCACCAGCACAAGTGCCAGGAAGGAGACGTTGGTAACGATCATGCTCAAATGGTGCTATTTACGTGCCACTGGCACGGATGCCAGACAGCTGCTCTGGCAACAATCACGCTCGGACAGTGCTCTTAGCACTCCACTGGTACAGGTACCATCACGATTTCGCTTTCACTTGCTCCAACAGGTCTTCGCAAGCCGGGCTTAGTGTCCAATGAAGGAGACGTTGGCATGGGTGCCAGTCATATATTATATATATATATATATATATATATATATATATATATATATATATATATATATATATATATATATACTCTTTTACTCTTTTACTTGTTGCAGTCATTTGACTGCGGCCATGCTGGAGCACCGCCTTTAGTCAAGCAAATCGACCCCAGGACTTATTCTTTGTAAGCCTAGTACTTATTCTATCAGACTCTTTTTGCCAAACCGCTAAGTTAAGGGAACGTAAACACACCAGCATCGGTTGTCTAGCGATGTTGGGGGAACACACACCGACACACAAACATATACACACACAAACATCATCATCATCATCATCGTTTAACGTCCGCTTTCCATGCTAGCATGGGTTGGACGATTTGACTGAGGACTGGTGAAACCGGATGGCAACACCAGGCTCCAATCTAATTCATATATATACATATATATGACGGGTTTATATATATATATATATATATATATATATATTATATATGCTGAGACCCCCTTCGGTCATGACTGACCATGGGGTTGCACCTAGAAAGTTACCCTCCCTGCACAAGTCCGGGCAAGGTTGTTTATGGAAGACCAGCAGTTGCCCATGCATACCAGCCTCCCTTCGCCATGCTACAAGTGTTATCCAAGGGAAAGGCAAAGGCCAATACAGCTTGGCAACTGTGACGTTGCAACTCATTTCTACAGCCGAGTGAACTGGAGCAACGTGAAATGAAGTGTCTTTCTCAAGAACACAACACGCAGCCTGGTCCGGGATTCAAACTCACAACCTCACAATTGTAAGCTCGATGCTCTAACCACTGAGCCATGCGCCTTCATATTGTATATATATATATATATATATATATATATATATACTTTATTTAAAAGCAGCAGAAATATAACAAAAAAAACGTTACTCTGAGTTTCACGTTCCCGTTCAACAAAACTGTCCGATGAACGGGAACGTGAAACTCAGAGTAACGGTTTTTTTGTTATATTTCTGCTGCTTTTAAATAAAGCATATTACTCTACCTCTGGTATTTGAGTACTCTTTTTTCCACCTTGTTGCACATTTCATGTGCTTACTCCGGTATATATATATATATATATATATATATATATATACTTATGATGCTATTCAATTCCTTGCTTTGTTTGAAAGCTCAACCAATGTATCAAAATTCCATTCACAAAAACCTTTATCTTCTGCTTTTTTTTGTGCAAATGTTGCACTCTAAAATGGGCTTTAATATGTCATAGTGGGCTTATGATATCATTATGGTGACAATACCTTCCATGGAAATGAGTAACAGCCAAAAATTGAACAAGTATATAAATGTATCAAATATATTTATAAAAAATATCATTGTGAGCAACGACTGGTATTTTTACAAGAATTGTAACAGCTTTTTGATGATTTTTTAAATTTGCAATTATTTTCATATATTCCGTTCAGCTGTTGAAACTGAGGGAATGTTGTCTCCGTACGTTTGCATACAATTAATATTTTACTATAACTGGCAGCATGTGCTACTCATCGAAGTGTACTTGGAAACAGTTTTTCAAGAATTTTGTGGTTTGCATGTTTCCATCCATCTACAGGTAGATGGTAGCATTTAATCATGAAGTGTACTTGGAAAAAGGAAAAAAAAAAATTATAAATGAAAGATGTAAACTACTATTGGAACTTTGTAGTTTGCAGTTTCCTCTAAAAGTTTGGGAAAATAATAATCTTTTGTATTTCACAGTAAAGATAACATAAGTTCAACTGATACTGGATAAACATATGATCCCTTCTCATTTCATTCTGACATGAACTCTGAGTGGATAGACCTATGACCAAAAGCATTTTAGCCATGACTGTCTCTTATGTTTATAAACATAATGTATCCAGGACTATACTGTTCAATGTATCCTTCCTTTTTTTAAGTCTTTAAGGTGTATTTGAAGGAGACTTGGCTGGAAATTTCAACTGAGCAAGTGACTAAGTAGATGCTCCCTCGTTATCTTGCTCGTAAATGTTTTTATTTCTGTTATTGAGAAAATGAGGAAATATTTAAATTTATTTACCTCTGCCTTTATTTACTGTTTCCCAGCATCACAGATTTTTCTTCCCACCACCATCACCACTAAAATAATTCAGTAACTCTCAAAAATTTCCTGTGCATCTAATATGTTTTTTATATGTCAATTTGAGGCTCATCCCCATTCTGTAGAAAGAAAAAAATACAGACTATAAATAATCAACAGGATCTATATTTCACTACTTGATAAAGTATATGAAAATAATGAGATCTTATTTTTATGCTTATCTTTGTTAGAAAAATTTTCAAGTCAAAAGTGGGATGTGTTCTCAAACTTGGAGCATTTTGATGCTGGGAAATACTGAAGGCACTCCCATTTACTATAGATATACCAACTCACTTTGATTTATTTTTCAAGCAATTTTATTAAATGTAGTTGTACATTTGTGTCTACAGGTCAAACTTCTGTGAGTGAAACTCTTCATGTCATAACTGAGATATGCTAGTGAAATAAATTAGTTTTTAACTTTGATCACAAATGTGGGGCTCTTGATTCTGTAATAAGTGTTCAGTGTGAAACTTAACACTAACAAAATTTTATTTTATTATTTAATCAACATTTAAAAAAATTTTTAAACATTTGATCCAAGAGTGTAGAAATTTCATTATTAATAATATTTTATCTTACCATTTTGTTAATCCTGGCAGGAAATATATGAAATCATTTCATTTCAGTTAAATTTAATGTTTATGGAAAAATAAATAATAATAGTAATAAAATCAAGCAATTTATTAAGAAAAGCTGAAAACAAAACAAAATGAAAAATATCAAGATAATGAAAAGTAATAAAAATAAAAAATTTTTTTTAATATTTCTGAATTAGATAGTAAAAACAAACAGATCTGGGCTGCACATCGTAAGAATTAATTTTAGATATTGTTTTTCCATCAGTACAGTACTTTTTTTTATCTTTTCATTATTCAAATCTAATAAAGATGAAATAAATTTTTGGATGATCCACGAAAGAGAAGAAATGCTTAGTTGAATTTCATTATTTGAATTCCAAAACACTTTCAATTAAATATGGCAAATGCTCAAAATCATTTTTCTATTATTTTCTATTGAATTTTATAGGAAAAAGTTACTACTGTTTGTCTGGTATTTTACAGATATTTGAAACCGGTAAAAAAAATGGATCAATATTTTCTGTCAAATCATTTCTTAAAAATATAAAATTAAATGAAAAACAAAAATTCAAGGAAAATAACTCTTATTTGTCTGTCCGTGGTTATCTCCCGTAGGAACACTATCTGATGATGTAACGTCTGTGAATGGTGAGTAATTATCTCATGGCTCTAGAAGTTTAGATCGTTTTTTTTTCATTTTTCTTTCATTAAGGTTTTAATTTACAGATATCTATTGTTAATCGATTGATTAAGAAATATTTAGTAATTAAATGTTGGGATACAGTTTCTTTTTTAATACACTCATATTGTAACTGAAACATGTATGTATAAATTATTATTACTTGTGCTCTTCATTAATGTTGTATGAGTATAATTTACACAAATCCTTGCTTTCTCTCTCTCTCTCTCTCTCTCTCTCTCTCTCTCTCTTTCTCTCTCTCTCCCTCTCTCTCTCTCTCTCTCCTAATACATCCATTTGTTGTTTATACCACCTGTCTTCGTCTGTTGTTTTTTCGTGAATTCCCCCTATATATATATATATATATATATATATATATATATATATGAGGTTAAGGAAGGGTATTGGATTCAACCAAACCCACAGATACAGGTAATACCGAGTAAGTGCTGTATACCGGCTAGTTATATATATATATATATATATATATATATATATATATATATATATATATGCGCTTTCAATTCTGTCTTGATTGAACCATTCTTTTCCATCGTGGCCACCAAAATATAATACAACGTAAGCATTTCTTGTCTTTACAACTTTAATTAACTTTTCAGCAAGAGATGATAGACTTAAAAAAAAGTAATTATTTCAGTATTTTTCATTAATCTGTAATGTCTATCTTTTTGCAGCAAAAGAGACTATGTTAAGATTCTCCATACTGGGTGAAGAAAACTATGTTCCAGAGCAGTCATTTGTTTTTAGTGACTGGTATTAGCATATCTTTAAAATACAATCTTCAGGTAAGGGGGCTTCAGTATTACTGGCAACTGAACTGATAATAAGCCTCTCTATAGAATCTTGAAAATGTTTGTTTCAGATCTTCCTGCTGTTTAACTTTCATGAGAAGGCATATATCATCTATCTTTTTTAACACTTATGTTAAAACATTTATGTTAGAAGCTTAGATATTTTTGTGGCTATTCAGAGGTTTGCAAAGCTTCAAATTGTTTTGTCATTTTTTTTGCCTGAAACATTAATCCAGCAGATTTGGGCAGTATTTGATTTTAGGATAAACTTGATTAGAAATATGCCTTCAGTGAGATATTTGTAGTCAATGTCAGTTTTAATATAGTCTAAAAAAAAAAAAAATAGTGGTACTGTATTTATGCTAGCATTTTCAGGCTACAAGTTTAGAAATGATTTCAGCAAATTTTATATTGATTAACAAGGAAAATATGATAATATCTGCTGGGAGAATTTAATAGGCTGCATGTCTAATCTATAAGGAATATGTAATTCTTCTATATTTCTTAGTTAATATAATTCTTACTGTTACATTACATCACATTTCAGAATACTTATCAGATAGTCAATTCTCATATAATAGAAAATCACACATTCACTTTGAGCATCATTAAGTTCTAATATGTCATCAGTAAATACATGTTGCATTCCTACACATATATTGTTCTTGTTCAAGTCAGCAAAATTTAGCTGCTTTTGAAGAAAAGCTTTTTTTTCTTTTTTTAACATTAAAAGAACTACATATTTTAAAATGGGATGTGGAGAAAAGTCTACTAATGTTCAGCCCAGGGACTCAATGAATAATAAGCAAAATGTTTTGTAAGAAAATACTAGGAAAATAAAAAATAAAAATCTAATATGAAAACAGAGGGGCTATTCTTTTCTCTTGTAAATATTCTCTTGACCAACTCTCCATTTCCTTGTTAATTATTTCCTTATTATTAATTATTATTAATGTTCATTTCATATATACTTCTTTCCATGTATTCTGTGATTTCTTTCTGTTGTTTTCAATCATCATAGAAATAACAGCCGATATTTAGAAATTTCTATGACGACTGTTACAATTATCTTTATATATATATATATATATATAAGGAGTCAGTTGTTTGACAGTGTGAGATATATATATATATATATATATATATATATATATATATATATAAATTCATATGCACCTTGAGAATAATGGCTATAAAAATGTCTAGCCATTTTTCTCAGCCATCTTTACTTCCTTTGTTCCCTTCCATACCCCCTCCCCTTTACCTTCCACACAATATTGTTTACTAATTTATTTGTCTGGAAACAAACAGCTCCAAGGCAACCATAACTGCTGTATATAGAGTAGTTTCTTCAAATTATTACTTCTTGTAAGCTGTTGAAACCGAATTTGTACTAATAAACTATTTGAAATTGTTTCTTTTTTTATTTTTATTTCTTTTTGCTTTTATTTTGCAATAACCTCTGTGTTGACGTTCTAATTTCAGCTAATTCAAACGAGGTATGGAACGATTTTCCATTACATAGCAACTATTTATTTAATCCCACTAATGCAATTTGAATTCACACCACAGAAATGACTTATGAAATTAAATATTGTGATACATTTGTTCTTGCCCTCTACGCTAGTTTACTCTAACTAGCTACTGAATGCTTAAGTTCCCTAAGTATCAACACAGTAATATACAACAATTTAATCAACTTGCATTCTTCTAATGATTTAAGTTATAAGTTGGGGCTATTTTGAGGTACCACCTACGTGGGCTTTTAGTCAGTTCTATTGACCCCAGTACTTGTTTCAGTTTGGAAGCATGTGGCTTAGTGGTTATGGGTATTGGACTCATGATTGTAAGATTCTGGTCTCAATTCCTAGACCAGGCAACACATTGTGTTCTTGAGCAAAACACTTCATTTCACATTGCTCCAGTGCACTCAGCTGGCAAAAGTGAGTAATCTTGCAACGGACCAGCGTCCTTTCCAGGTGGGAAATTTATACACCATGGAAACCAGAAAACTGACCCTTATGAGTCAGCATGACTCAAGAAGATAACCTTTACGTTTATCTTTTTGGTTTAGTTTTGTATTTATTTTATTGATTTATATTTTTTTTATTTATATCTGAGTTGCTAAGTCAATTGTTGAAACAGATTTTTTAAATTAGCAGTGTCTTGTCAAACATATAAACACACACATATGTACAGACTTCTTCAGTTTTCATTTACCAAATTTCACTCACAAGGTCAATCCAGCTTGTAATGATAATGTAACTTATGAAAACTAAAAGCAAATTATGAAATTCCCATTTATTTACTAATATTCCCTGACACCAGCAGCCTTAATCTCTGCTGTACCATTAAATTATGTTACCTTAAATCCCCAAATATTTTTTCCCTTGTGTTTTATCTTTGACCAGCCTAACTCTGGTCTCTCTCTCTCTCTGTTCGATAACCACTTGCCTCCCCAACACTTTCCTCCTTCTCCCCCACCCCACCCTAAATAAACTAGCTCACTCAGATTCCCCTACCTCATTTTAATCACCTCGCCAAAAGAGTAGAAAACCAGATGTTCAGATAAGCAATCTTATTCTTTCAACCATGTACATCTTTAACCCTTCTCTTTCAGTGCAGATCATCATAATTAGCTTATTAGTTTATTTCATTATTCTACCTGTTTCATTACCTATGTAAGCATAGTTTTGTCTTCCATGCTGTATGTTTAAAAAAAAACACACTTAAGATCCCTCAATCCAATTCTCAGTCAAACCGTCCAATCTATGCCAGCATGGAAAGCGGACATTAAACAATGATGATGATTGTTTTCAACTATCACTAGCAGCACTTCAAGATATATCTCAATGGCTATAGTATAACCTGTTTGTTTTGACTCCAAAACATCCAGGGTAACAAAGTACCTGTCACATCATTGAATTCCCGGCCTTGTTTCTATGTTAGAAACAACTATTATTATAAATTGATGGATTGGAAGAATCATTAGAGCAGTGGACAAAATGCATTGCATTAAGTATATCTTCAAGCACTTTATATTCTAAGTTCAAACTGCATGGAGGTAAACTTTGTTTTTCATCCTTTCAGAGTTAATAAAATCAATTAATGAGGTTGATCATATTAGCTAAAACCCTCCCCTCAAAGATCGCTGACCTTGTGCCTAAGTCAGGAAACCATCATCAGAGTGATTGATAAAATGTCTTGTTATAAGTAGTTACATTCCTTCATTCCTGAATTCAAAATCCAATGGAGGCCAGCTTCTCCTTTCATCCTCGCAGAGTAGATAAAGTAATCAGTCAAGTACTGGGGTTGATATAATTAAATACATCCTTCAAGAAAAATTAGTGATCTAATGCCTAGGTCACAGTTTATTAATTTGTAACATAGATGGGTAATCAGTGTAAAATGTAGGTGGAGAGGGGCAATGTTAAGAATTAAAGATGGGTGAAATAGTTACAGAACAAAATAATGAAATATGCAGTTTTGCTCTCATTTAATTACAACAGTAGAATACTGCAGTTATCAGGTCATCTGTCCGATTTTACCTTTTTTAAAACTGAATGAAATTTAATAGTATTTTAGAATGTCTAATGGAATTAAAAATCATTTTTATGCATTTGTGTACATTTAAACTAATTAAATATTATTTTACAGAATAATAGAATTAAAATTTCTTTGATTAAAACCCTTTCTAACATGGAAGTATCCAAAAACCATTTGAGGCACATAATGCTTGATGAGTACAAAAATCGAAACTTTGCAGCCAAAGCGACTCGAAATATACACTCAGTTTATGGGAAAGAACTTGCAGAAGATGGTTTGCAAAATTCAGAAGTGGAGATTCAGCCTTGAAGATGAAGATCGAACAGGACGTCCAGTTGAGTTTGATGATAAGCTCCTTGAGGCATTACTTGAAGAAAATCCTGCTATTATCAGTTGAAGAATTGGCAATAAAGCTTAGTTCAAACAATACAACCATTCATCATCATCTTCAACAACTTGGAAAGGTTCCTAAACTTGGAAAATAGGTGCCTCGTGAATTGTCTGAAAGTAACTGCAAATCCCAAGTTGACATCTGCTCTTCTCTCCATTCTTGCGAACTCATTTCACCCTTTTTGGATAGACTGGTGACGAAAAATGGATCTTCTATCAAAATGTTAAAAGTCGTAAACAGTGGCTTGGTAAAAGGGAAAAGCTCAACCACAACCGAGAAGGGAACGTCTTGGGAAAAAGGTTCTTCTCTCTATCTGGTGGGATTGCAAAGGAGTAATTCACTTTGAATTGTTACCGCTTAATATACCAATCAATGTTCAAGTCTACTGTCAGCAATTAGAGCGTTTGAACCAAGCTTTGAAGAAAAAAAGACCCGCTTTAGTGAATCAAAAAGGAGTGATGTTTCATCAGGACAATGCACGACCCCACACTGCAAGGATCACATCACAGAAGATCGAAGAGCTTGGTTGGGAAAAAATTCCTCATCCATCTTATTCTCCCGACCTTGCTCCTTCAGACTATCATTTGTTTCATAGTTTACAGAATCATTTGGGGGGCATAACTTTTGCAAGCTAGGAGGAGGTCAAAACAACAGAGTGTAAGCGACTGGAGAGAAAAGTTTGACCTAAGAAGCATCAGATGTGGTGTGCAAGAGAGATGACTGCGCTGCTATAGACATGTGGTGCAAATGGATGAGGCCAGCTGTGTGAAAAAGTGTCACACCCTAGCAGTTGAGGGAATCTGTGGAAGAGGTAGACCCAGGAAGACCTGGGATGAGGTGATGAAGTACGACCTTTGGACATTGGGCCTCACCGAGGCAATGACTAGTGACTGAGATCTTTGGAAATATGCTGTGCTTGAGAAGACCCGGCAAGCCAAGTGAGACCATAACTCGTGGCCTATGCCAGCGGTGTAACCAGCCTACTTATGCGTTGCTTGCGAAGACCTGTTGAGGCAAGTGAAATCACAATCAAAATCAAATTCGCTGACGTGGCCAATGACAGCACCTGTGCCAGTGGAATGTTAAAAGCACCATCCAAGTGTGATCGTTGCCAGGGCTGCTGACTGGATCTCGTGCCACATAAAAAGTACCATTCAAGCGTGATCGTTACTAGCATCGCCTTACTGGCACGTGAAAAACAACATTCAAGCGAGTACGTTCCCAGTGCCACTGGACTGGCTCTTGTGCAGGTGGCACATTAAAAAACACCGTTTGAGCATGGCCGTCACCAGTACTGCCTAACTGGCCCTCATGCCGGTTGCATGTAAAAGCACCCACTACACTCTCAGAGTCGTTGGCATTAGGAAGGGCATCTAGCTGTAGAAACTCTGCCAGATCAGATTGGGGCCTTCTGCAGCCATTTGGCTTGCCAGTTCTCAGTCAAACCGTTCAACCCATGCTAGCATGGAAAGCGGACGTTAAATGATGATGTTTTAATTTAGATCTCTTTAAACAGGAAGTTTGTATCATAGAAGCAGAAGCAGTCGTAGACTGGTTGGTATCAAAAGCGTTAATAATAACAAAGTAATGTATAGTTTCAAAATACTTTTATTTTTGTCACACAAAATTCCAAATTCATATTTAATATTTCCATTTTCCTGAATATATGATTCATTTTCCCAACAAGAATTATTTTATTTTATTTATTAAATCAAGCCTTAACTTTTGAATCCGTTACTTGACACTATAATCTGTTTAAAAATTACTTAGCTGTAGAGCTAAAAACAAGTAAATAGATCAAATATCAGACACTTACTATTTAAATAAATTTGGAGTTCAAATCCAGGTAATTTATCGTGTATCTTTCAAAAACACTGAAATGCTAGGTGTTTACACTAATTTATATTTACATACCCTACTCCCAACCAACTCTAATTATCATTATGTGGAATGTGGCTTCATCATCATTTATTTTTCCCCTCAAAAGTTTACAAAATTTTATTCAGTTTTGAAGTTATTTTACAAATTTTCTTTGATTTAGTTAATTATTAATTAAAAGGCGTGGCTGTGTGGTAAGAAGCTTGCTTCCCAACCACATTGTTCTGGGTTCAGTCCCACCGCATGGCACCTTAGGCTAGTATCTTCTACCATAGCCTCAGTGTGAGTGGATTTGGTAGATGGAAACTAAAAGAAGCCCATCATATATATGTGTGTGTGTTTATCGCCCCCCCCCCACCAATACCACTTGACAGTTGATGCTGATGTGTTTATGTCCCCATAACTTAGTGGTTCGGCAAAAGACTGATGCAATACATACTAGTCTTACAAAGAACAAGTCCAGAAGTTGATTTCATCAACTAAAACCCTTTAAGGCGGTACTCCAGCATGGCCGCAGTCAAACGACTGAAACAAGTACAAGAATAGAAGAATAGGAAAAAAAAAAAAAAAAAACCCAATAGAGCAGAGCTTATTTTTTCAACTTTTACAAAATAATTTGATTCTTGTAACTTGAATTTAAATCTTTGTCAGGAAGAACTATAGAATTCAAAATGATCACTTCTGGAGGGATATGAACCTTAGAACCTGTAAAAGATTAAAAATAAATAAGATTAGCTAAGGCATATTTTGCAAGATAAATTTTCAACAAAACAGACAACAGAAGGTTTGTTTGAATTAGCATATTAGAAATGCCTTCAACCTGGATGCAAGCTGTATCTACTGCATAACATTTTAAGCAATTGTCTGGCTTTGGGCTTGCTAATATTTTGTGAGTGAAAATCATAGATGGAAATACAAGCCTGTTATGTGTGAGTCTGTGCATGATTGTGTATGTATTCATGTTTTCTCCTTGTCATGAAATTGTGTACTGCTCCAGTAAAGTTTCCTCTGATCCTTGCCAGCATGGACAGTAAAACAATGATGATAATGATAAAACTGTCACACTATTTGAGCTATATAGTTTTAACCTTTTAGCATTTAAACCAGCCACAATATTCTACCTGTTTTATGTTCAAAATGACCAAATTTGGCCTCTCATACCAAACTCACAATATAATTCTAAAAATTAACAGTTAATTCATCAAAATCTCAATGTAACGAAATAAAGCATGATTAATTCAAAACAATGTGAATAAATAAGCATTACATTCTACAGAGTAATCTGAATACTAAAGAGTTAAATAACTAAGCATGTGATCAGCACAGTGTTATGCAAATGACAGATAAATGCCCATCCACCAGATGATTCTAATAAGCTATTCCTAATAAGCACTTCTAATATGCTGGGTAAATTGAGACACAGAATTAAGTGTAGTGGAACACATGAAATGTTAATCCAATACTACATTTATCATTCATTTTGTTCCTACAGCTATTGAATATCTGTATTTTTATATTTCTTTCAGCTGTAACTGATAACTGGCACTCTGTCAATTACAACAACGAAGATTTTGGTTGATCTGATCAACGGAACAGCCTGCTCGTGAAATTAACGTGCATGTGGCTGAGCACTCCACAGACACATGTATCCTTAATGTAGTTCTCAGGGAGATTCAGTGTGACAAGGCTGGCCTTTTGAAATACAGGTACTACTCATTTTTGCCAGCTGAGTGGACTGGAGCAACGTGAAATAAAGTGTCTTGCTCAAGGACACAACACGTCACCAGGAATTGAATTCATGAACTTACAATCATAAGCTGAATACCATAACCACTAAGCCATTCACCTTTAGCTGTATGAGGCTGAATATTAGGTTTTAAACAGACAATATGGCAAAATCAAAGTGTTTTTTTGTAATTCACCTCAAAGTATAAACTATGCAATGTATATATCACCACTGATTTAAAATCCGCTTTTTCATGTATTTGAGTTTATTGGGGCAAATGTTCTACAGCTTGATGCCCTTCCCAATGCCAACCACTTTAAAGCATGTAAAGTGGCACTAGTGAGTTACCACATAGCCTGCAAAACTAAGAAGGCTTTCAAATGAGTGGGGTTACAGTAGTGAGGGAGGTGACTTTATACTATAGAATGAGGGGTGAAAGTGTGACAGAAGGGGCTAGAAAAGAACAGGTGGCAAGCTGGCAGAAATGTTAGCATGGTGGGTGAAATGCTTAGCGGTATTTCGTCTGCCATTACGTTAAGAGTTCAAATTCCGCCGAGGTCGACACAGCTTTTCAGATTATGAAAGAGAAGGTGGGTCAAACAGGAAAGAAAATAATAGTGGTCATGAGGTGTCAGGGTGGACCATCAAGATACAAGGAGAGCAGAAGTGAGTGAGGACAAAAGAACATAAAGTGTGGATGGGTAGAGGTAAGAGTGTAAGGGAGAATAAGAGATAGTTAAAGAATGGCTGACAGGGTGAATATAATTATTTCTACTCTAGGCACAAGGCCCTGAAAATTTTTGGGAAAGGGACTAGTCGATTACATCAACCCCAGTGTTTCACTGGTACTTAATTTATCGACCCTGAAAGGATGAAAGGCAAAGTCAACCTTGGTGGAATTTGAACTCAGAATGTAAAGGTGGACAAAATACTGCTAAGCATTTTGCCCGGCGTGCTAACAATTCTGCCAGCTTGCCGTTTTAGGGTGAATATAATGAAGAACAAGTGATGATAAGTTGGAGGGGTGACTAATGATACAAGAGCTGAGAGGTGGGGTGAGGAGGGCAGCGGAATAGCAATGAGAGGCTGAGACATGTGGTAGGCTGTAAGAGTGTTGAGCAGATATATGAAATAGGGAGAGGTGTATGATGGTAAAGGAGAGAAAATTTGGTGACTCAAGAAGGTGGTCAATGTATATTGTCAATATTAAGAAAGAAAGATGGATAACAAGTGAAATGGTATGGATTAGTAAGAAGGATAAGTTTATCAGAGAAAAGTTAGTGAAGTGTGAAGTTTTGATGACATTTAATTACAACAGCAGAATATTTAGCTGATAAATGGTAGGAATGACTAGAAGGTAAAACGGGTGGCAGCTGTGCACATTAGGCTTCCAGAATCTGTTTCACTGAGGTGGGCAAGTCTTCCTGATAACCAATTATCACCAGTCATCTTAGTCTTTTGTCATCTCCTCCATGAGGTTCTACATAAGGCACAGGTGTGACTGTATGGTTAAGAAGCTTGCTTCCTAACTGAGTGGATTTGGGAAACAGAAACTGAAGGAAGCCTATTCTGCATGTGTGTTGTATGCCCTTGTCTCAACATCGTGTGATGATTGTAAGCAATCATCAGTCATTTTCCAGTTTGAGGGAAAATATTACTTTGCTTGAAAAGAGGTGAGGGTTAGCAACAGGAAAGGTGTCTGGCCACAGAAAAATCTGCTTCAACAAATTCCACCTGACCCATGCAAGTACAGAAAATTGGACATTAAATGTTTTTTTTTTATGCATATAGTTTAATTTCTTTCTCAATAAAACTAAATTTCCTTAAAATAGTAAATTTAAATGAAGTAAAGAACAAAGAGCCAAGATTGATTATTATAAAAGATATTTACCTATGACTGTTATGGAAGGATTCAGTCTACCATCATCTGTAAATAAGGCTGGGATATCAAGCTTTGCAAAGGGTTTGTTTGGATTCGGGTCATTAGGAGTGCCTTCAACTCGGCTCCAAGCTCCTACAATACTGTTCCAACCGACAATGCTGTACAGAATACAACTGTGGTCCTGTTGAGATAATAGAGAGCTAAGTAATGTATGAATTTATATAGAAATCTATATAAAAATAAAAAAATTACATTATATTTCAAATTGGTTCTTTAATTTCATGATCTTACGTTTAAAAAGATCAAAGCACAGAAAGTTAATGAACACAAGAAATTACTGCTAATATATAATAAAACATATCTAGATTTTTCTAGATGTCCTGATTGCTGGGATTTAAGGCATGTAATAATATGATTTTAATTTAAATATGAGCATATCAACATGGACAACCTCAAGTAGATTGTATTTAGAAATTTAAACTTTTAGCATTTAAACCAGCCATATCTGACCGAAATATTTTGACATTTTAATGTTCAAACTGGCCTGATCCATCATCTCACACCTACTTTACAATGTTATAATAAAAATAAACAACCACATCACTGAAATCTTGAAGCTATGAGATAATGCATGATTAATTCAAAACAATGTGAATAAATAAACATCACATTTGACAAAGAAATTTGAATGCTAAAGGGTTAAACAAACACAGATTTGAAAATATTCATTTAATTTCCTTCTCAGCAAAACTAAACATTTAAAATAGTAAAGAACACTTGAAGAACTGCAATGGTTAAGAAGTTCACTTTGCATGGCACCATGGGCAAATGTCTTTTACCGTTGTCTTGCGTAAAGCAATATCTTGCAAGTGGAAATTAGTGGACAAAAACAATGTAGAACTTTGTCATTTGTGTGTGTGCGTGCGTAAACATAAGTGAGAAAATGCAAAAACTGATGCTCTTTGAATGAGGTCTTCTGCAATGTTTATTCTGCATCAAGTTACTTATTTTTGTATGTATATATATGTGTGTGTATATATATATATATATATATATATATACACACACACACACACACATATAGATGCTTGCTCACATGTGTATACATTTATATATCTTTTCTATTGTTTCAGTCATTGAATTGCAGCCTGCTGGGGCACTTCCTTGGAGGGTTTAGTCAAATGAATCAACCCCCAGTACTAATTTTTAAGTTTGGTACATATTGTATTAGTCTGTTTTGCTGAACAACTAACTTTTATGTAAACACTAACACTGGATGTCAAGTGGAACACACACACACACACACGACAGGCTTCTGCACAATAAGTGAATTCACTTACAAGGCACTTACTAGGGCTATAGTAGAGTACACTTAAAGTGCCATGCAGAGAGACTGGACCCAAAATCACATGGTCACCACTTGAGCTCCTTACCTAACCACATGGCCATGCTTTCACACACACACACACAGACACAAACTAAAAGTACTTACCTGGAGAACTGCATCTTCCAAAATAATCGATTCACGTAATCGGACACCAGCTTTCACTTTCACATTTTTACCAATTGTCACATTTGGTCCAACCTAGTGAAGAGAGAAAGATATAAATTAGAAGATGAGTAGTGTAAATGTAAGACACTGCCTTAACAGATTCCTCAGTTTCCAAATTCAATTGATAAAAAGGTATATAGCAAATCATGACATGACATTTTTTTTAAAAATTAGGTTAGGCATTGTCAATCTCCCTATGAATAAGATATTTAAAGCACTGCCAGACAAATGAGATTGATGTGACCAATGCCCACTCTGAATATCAGAACGTTTGCAACAGAGTAGACTTTGATCAAGGCACTAAACTAAATAGATGTTAAACTTGGTGTCATACTATGCTTCTCTCCCATTGTATCTTATGAACCTTGTGAATCATAGAAATTTTATTTCAACTTGTTTTTGAGAAATATATATATAAATAACAGGCAAAAAGAACTGACTGAAATGTAGAACCAACAAAAACCTCAAAGTTAATAGCACAATAGAATCCATACAAACTCTAGCAGTAATTTCTTCTCTAAACCATGGGCAAATGCAAACATGTTAAGAGTTTTTCTGTTATATTTCTTATGCTGCCTAATTTTTCTTTTTTTCCTATTTAATAATAGTTGGAACAAGATTACGTATCAATTGTTTAAAATCTCTAAGTCAATGTAAGTCAATCTGTCAGTAACATAATACCTATTCTTAGGAACATTATAGAGTATCTATCATTATCGACGGAGGGAAGGATGTTAGTGATGAAAAGGTAAGGTTTGGAGAAGTCAAATGGTTTCAACTGAAATCTGAAACTAGACTGCAGTGCTGGTTAACTGAAGGCTTAATTTTATTCAATAGCTCACGTTAGGAGATTAATGGTTAATTCAAAATCATAAGGAAGAAAGTTTGGTCAACAAACTCTTTTAACCTTGTCTAGCATGTTTAATAAAAAGAATATAGAACTAATCACTAAAACAACAAAACAATAATAACAGCACTGAGAAATGAAAGTAAACCTCAAGAACTTACAACACATGTAGGGTCTACTTGAGCAGTAGGGTGGATATAGACATCACCAATGATTTTTGGAGAATCTTCTGTATTCACAGCCAGCCTTTCAGGGTGGGTTTTATTATAAATGGCAAGATAATGGCGATTTGCATATACAGCAGCTCTAGAAAAAAAAAGAGACAGAAGAAAATGTTAACAAAGAAGGCAAACAACTGTAGCATCAACAAACAAATATATAGGGTACCATGAAATGTTTAATAAAGACCAAACTGTTGTGTGGCTAAATCTCTCAACTCAGGTAAGAATTTCTGATCTACTGTAAGGATTTTATTATGTTTTTGGTGCTGAACTCTTCAATTCCATATACTTTGTTTGGTCCAACTTTGGGAAATAACTAACTAATCTGGGAACATGAAATTTTCACTGATATACTAGCCATTCTCATCATGTCCTCATCATTTTACATTTGCATTCCATTCTGATATGCGTTGGGTTGGGCAGGTTGTTGTGGTCTTATTCCTTATTTGAAGTTACTACTCTGAGAAAATTTGGAGAAACATATCTTGCTCATACATTCTATTTTGGGCAGGCTGATTTCCTTTCCAAGCATCAAATAATTCACAGGTATATTGGGTGCACTTTATCATGGCATCACCACTACAGAAGTTATCATTTCCGTGACAACACTAAAAATTACCTTATACTGTGTTCATCGAACCGAATCCGACGACTGGCATCCATGCCAACCTCTCCTTCATTAGACACTAAACTCTGCTTGCAAAGACCTGTTGGGGGCAAGTGAAATCGTAATTGAACCATACTCGATGACTGGCACCTGCGCCAGTGGAGCATTAACAGCACTGTCCGAGCGTGTTCATTGCCAGAGCAGCTGTCTGGTTTCCGTGCTAGTGGCCCGTAAATAGCACCATTTGAGTGTAATCATTACCAGTGTTGCCTTCTAGCACTTTTGCTGGTGGCACATTAGAAAATCATTTGAGCGAGGTCGTTGCCAGTGCCGCTGGACTGGCTCCCATGCAGGTGGTACATAAAATACACCTTTTTGAGCGTGGCCGTTGCCAGTACGGTGTGACTGGCCCTCGTGCCAGTGGCATGTAAAAGCACCCACTACACTCTTGGAGTGGTTGGCATTAGGAAGGGCATCCAGCTGTAGAAACTATGCCAGATCAGACTGGAGCCTGGTGCAACCATCTGGTTCGCCAGTCCTCAGTCAAATCGTCCAACCCATGCCAGCATGGAAAGCAGACGTTAAACGATAATGATGATAAAGCAAAGTAAATACAAAATACAAAGACCAACAAAATTCCAAAGGACATTCACAGTTATTAATAGTATTGTTAGGCTGATGCTCAAAGAAGGAAAATAGTTATAGAGTAAAAGTTTAACATTTCAGACATAATCCTTTGATGGATACCAGTGGAAAGTCCAGGAGAGACTAGGAAGTGAGATCTCTTTTTCTAACTCCTTTCCTCCAGTATCTGATGTTGGAAATGTTATACTTTAATTCTACAACTTTATTTTCTTTCTTTGAATGTCAATCAAATAAATATCAACTGTGAACATCCCTTGGACTTTCATTGTTTTTTTGTTATTTGTATTTACTTTGCTTTATATATTTCCATTTCGACCAGTAAACAATGGGAAAGGTATTCATCTATCCCATCCAATTCCAAACGCAATATAGGAGGACTCTTTCGTTAGAAAAGTAACAGAAGTAACTGAGAAGAGAGATATGCCATTCCTCTCTGAGATATATCAGTGTAATAATTCATCATCATCGTTGTCGTTTAACGTCTGCTTTCCATGTTAGCATGGGTTGGACGATTTGACTGAGGACTGGTGAACCAGATGGTTACACCAGGCTCCAATCTGATTTGGCAGAGTTTCTACAGCTGGATGCCCTTCCTAACGCCAACCACTCCGAGAGTGTAGTTATTAGATAAAACAAACCGACCTCAACAGAACTCCCTAATCTCCTAGTTCTAACTACATAGACATTGTCAGTAGCTGCCACAAAGCAATTGCATTACATCAGTTAGACATTCAGTTACATTTGAGGCTAAACATGTATGACGTTCAGATTAAGTATTGACAAAAAGTAGAAAGGAAACCATCATCATCTTTTAACATCCATTCTCGATACTGGTAGAGAGCTGCCCAGGCTTCATTTGTTTGTTTGGCATGGTTTCTATAGCTGGATGCTCTTCCTGATGCCAACCACTTTACAGAGTGTACTGGGCGCTTTTACGTAACACTGACAAAGGGGCTTTTATGTGACACTGGCAGGGGCATTTTTACATGGCATCTGCATGGACACTTTTACGTGGCACTGGCACAAAAAAAACAAAAAAAAAAAAAAACATATGTAGGAACAAATTAAACAGATAATGCAGCAGCTTTTCCTTCAAATAATTCCCTACCTTTTTTGAATCACAGAACCATAAATTCTGGAGTTTCTTATTTACCATAACCAGTAATTAAAATACTCTCCTCAGCATCATTGGTTTTCACAACTACTTTTCCATGATGGTATAAATATTGGTTGGATTTAAAATAAAACAGTATCTGCTCACAAGATTTACTCTCATGTAATTTCAATTAAACCTCTGAAGCGTTAAGGTCTGTCTGGACTGATTTTGTAACCAATTACTATCCATTACTCACTCATGGTGATTTTTCATCTACTTTGGTATCACTAATTCACATCATATCCTCTAAACACCTCTAGTATCTAGTTGCTTTCTTAGCTCAGAATTAGATATAAATAACAGTGTATCTATTATATCCTATCCAATTAATACCAATGCTGACTTAGTAGTTTTAGTGACTACATTCTCTTCAGTTTAACTGAAGAATCAAATTGTTTTTTTAATAAGAAAATGGTTAATAAATAATATTATCTGTGAAATGAAAGGAAAATATAGAAAAACAACATACCCAGCCGACTTTATTTGACTCCAGAATTTGTTAGTGTGGCAAATATACAATTTTCCACTTCCTGCTAATGGTACGAAGACATCTTGTTCTAAACGTATCATTTCTCGAGACTGGACAGGATCATCAAGTCTAGAATTCATAGCAAAGTTAGAAATGAGTTGCTTGAAGAACAAGAAAATATACTGTATTTTCTGGCATATAAATTGAAATTTTCAGACCAAAATTTAAAGCCAAAAAAAAAACAAAAGGTAGGTTAATGTATATACCATGACAACTTTGGAGGGCCTAAAATTCCATGTGAAATGCAGCAGAATTTGGAAAGGGAATGATATTTGAATGCTTACACTATATATGTCTCTGTATGCCAGAAAATGTGATATTGATAATAAAACAAACTTTAAAATCTCTACAAAAGTGTTACAGGTTTAGACTATTAACACAACTATAGTACAAATTGTATTGTGTATGTGTACATGTTAAATAAAGCTATTATTTTAAAGTTCATTTAAGAATAATAACTGAACATTTACTGCTAGGGTGATTCAACACAGAGTAAAGTGAAATTTGACTGGCACCTGTTGACTGTTTCAATCAATCTCAATGAACAAGCGAATAAGTGAAACCTGAAGTCCCAATCAATTTGAATTTTACAACACACATACACACAGGCACGCATGCACACACACATCAAAATAAAAGAATGGATAAGTTTTTTGGTATTATTTATTCATCATTACACAGGTTTTATTTGCTAATAGTAGTTACAAAATTGTACATGTAGAAGAAATATGCAAGACAGCCAATTAGAAATTAGAATCATATAATTTTGTAATTCCTATTAGCAAATAAAATGTGTAATGGTGAATAAATAATACAAAAATGCTTTCCAACCTCCTGTTCTGATATGTAATTAGTCTGCAAAAAGTATTTTCCAGAATTATCAACTCTTATGCATATCTCACACAAATACAATGTCTATATATGATTTTAGATTATTGGGATAAATAGATGTGCTTAAAGAGGAAGGACACAGCTTATATTTTAACCTTATCTACATAATATATATATATAGTATTCCCAGTATATACAGCTGGTTATGCTGTACAACTACTACTGGTAGAACTCCACATTGAATACCAGTCTTCCTATAAGCAGTATGATTACTACTGTATTCAGTAGTGTTGCTGGTTATGATATAAAGAGCAAATATAGGGAAAAGAACGACAAACACCAGATGTAGTTTATATCATTTGTTTCCTATGCACATTTCAGCACTGTGGCTATTTGCATCCTTTGTAGTGGGTGGTTATCATGCAATTGGATGCAGATCCACAACAAATCTTCAATGGAACAACTTTATTACATTATGTTAGATAGTCTTGTGCTAGTTTCAGTTTTAACGAGGCACATCCCTTGTTATATGATGGTAATTGGAGATAACTAATTGTGTAATGCAAGCTACATTTCCAATCAAAGCTATTATTTTTTTACCCTGCTCATGCTTCTACAAAAAAGGCAAAAACAAAACAATTTTCATCATCCTAGCCCCCTGAATTCAATGTAGTTGGTCATTCTTGTACATGAATATCTCTAATCTGAAGAATCTTTCAATATAAACAATGCTTCAAACATAATTACATTTGGCTTGCAGAAAAGATTTCAGAAGCAGATATACACACCATATCTACTCTGCCTGCAACGGAGGTAAAAGAAATTCTACCTTACTCTCCAAAAAATATCATTTAGAATTTGAAAGAGAATGGAATTAATAATACAGCAATCAGCTATAGTCAAGGCTGCATGTTAATGGCTTCACCTTTGTTCGACTAAGTACATGTAGCTTTTTGAAATGCTTGATTTTGTGGCTACTATTGTCTAGTCTCAGGTCAGCCCTCATAAAGTAGATTTACTATCAATCAAAGTCATTGCAGCTGTGACCATCCAAATTTTTTTTGAGGCACAGTGAACTCCTGAAACATTATGCAACATGACCTACTTTTCTAAGATACTAGGGTGTAATTTGTGGAAGATTTGGTTCTTATTTCTAGCAGATGTAACCAATATCAAAATGAAGATATAAATAAACAACTGCTAAAGAACCACTTATAAATACAAGTGGAATAAAATTCCATTCTTGACTAAAAGTGGCTATTGCTAGAGCACATAATTACAGCAGTTCTTTTTTCAGGATGGTAGAGTCAACCATCAACAGATCAATGGCATTAAAGTAGGCAAAGGTACAAAATTCATTCCTCTTAAGAAGTAAAATACTATTCATCATCATCATCATCATCGTTTAATGTCTGCTTTCCATGCTAGCATGGGTTGGACGATTTGACTGAGGACTGGTGGACCAGGTGGCTACACCAGGCTCCAATCTGATTTGGCAGAGTTTCTACAGCTGGATGCCCTTCCTAATGCCAACCACTCCGAGAATGTAGTGGGTGCTTGTACGTGCTGCCGGCATGAGGGCCAGTCAGGCGGTACCGGCAACGGCCACGCTCAAAATGGTGTATTTTACGTGCCACCTGCACAGGAGCCAGTCCAGTGGTACTGGCAGCGATCTCGCTTGAATGTCTTTTCACGTGCCACTGGCACAAGTGCCAGGAAGGTGACTAAACCATAACATCTGAAGTAACGATGGATTGAAGCTTTGGTTTTGAATAAGTGAATACACAGGCATATATATCATTCATCTGTGTGTGTGTGTGTGTGTGTAAAACATACTTATAGACAAATACATCATCATTGTTTTAGCATGTTTTTCCAAGTTGGATTGGGTGGCCTTCCCATATTGCTTATTACCAATTTGCTCTTACATCACATCTTATTGAGGATCAGCATTCCTCTGGTTGTCACATGTATGCTGCACTACAGAGCATTTGTTTACTGGAGAAAGTAAATGTCACCATCTTTTGCTATACACTCTAATGCTAGAAGTGAGTAGATTCTGATCAATGATTCTGTTCAATCTGCTGGCAAAGAAGCCAACCATACTGTTAGCTGTATGATATTATGGGTCCAAAAATTTAATCCTGCATACCTGATATACAACACACACACACACAAAGAGTTTATTTCTTACAGAAACAATGTATCTTCAAATATAATTTTGAAAAATAATCACAGAAAAGTAAGACAACAGTGAATAACAAAGCAGTGCACAACAGCTATGTTACAACAGAGTACACTAATTTACAGTCTATATTGCTAATGGTACCAGTTACTAATGCCAGCAGTGAAACCACAATAACTGTGTAACCCACTAGGATTAAAACATAATTATAATTACATATCTAGAACCAATTATTCAATTCCACTCTCCCTCCACCTGACTAAAAAATTTACAAATAAGAAAAACTGATACTAGCACAATATAATAGAACATGAAGTGGATTTAGCTTTTGACTAATTGTTTATAGATCTTGAATTCAATTCCACTATAGGGATTCATCATATGATTTAGGCAATACACTCATTCTGCAGATCACTTGGTAATTATACCATACCAGTACTCGACTGGTGTGCAAGCCAAATGAAAGAGTTGTTTATTTCTAATTCACATGACACCATAAAATCAGAGGTACCTTAGGATTTAGAAGCTGCAAGCCCAATACTAATTCTGGTATTCACTTATACTTGTTTAAATATGAATAACAAAAAAATAATAATCAGACAGCTGCATACTATCTAGGAATTTATAGTAAATGAAAATTTAATTATCAAAATATTAATTACTAAGCAAAGACTTCAGAAATCTAGTCATGAATTTCTGAAATTCTCATTGTTAAATTCCAGTTGTTATAGTGCTATAGACAAATCCTTCCAAGACGGGGCACTAATCTATCAAAAACACCTCTTGCAGAACTTCAAGTACTTATTTTGAAAAGCTAGGTCAAGTGAAGTATATAACAGAAAGCAGCCTGCTTAAATTCTCACTAATATGAGGTTTCTCGATGGTTGCTTGGCCAGTTAGAACTAGCAGTCAAATCTCCCTCAACTCATGTCATAACATCATGGATTATGTAGTCTTGAGTAAACTACTTTTAGAAAATAAAAGATGATCATGGCTTAAATGTCATTGATCAAAGGTGAGACTGACCTAGGTTGATTTATGACTAAATATTTGTTTTTCTCAATAATTTAATCAGAAAAGGAAGGACAGTACTAATGACATACAGGAAAGGAAGATCTTGCTAACCCAAGACCATGTTTGAATGCCTGCAACAGAATGGATACCACTAAAAGCTTTTACGAGTGAGGTGGTGGTGTTAAACTGGGCAACAAATTAAGTCTACAACAACACATTAAAATGCTTGTTACAGAGCATTTGAAAACATGCTCTGTACAATATCTTATCTACTTAACTAAATGACTCAAAAGTTCTTAACTAAAATAGAAAATAAATTAAGAACTAATTCATAGACTATTAACCTCAGTTTGTACCCCACCCCCACACACCCTACAAAATAATGTATTTATTTATATTTACAAATAAGTACACAAGATATCTCTTAAAGTTCCTTCTCTCAGAATTACCAATATGTTACAGACAAACTAATGGGAAATATTTTGTCACTTAGGATCAAAACAGCTATTTTTCACTGCTGGCTTCAGTATATGTGATTAGGTAACAGGAAAGAATTGGTTTAACTGAAAACGCATGCAAGATATAACAAGAGACAACAAACAAGTTGCATACAAGAATTACCAAATCGATCAAATCTAGTATTAGGTTAAACAAAAGCATTTTTTACGTGTTTTGAGTGCTGAAGTTCTTAATTTTGGCACTGTTATTAATTATAAACAGGATGTTACTTAAAAAAGGAAAAGAAGAAAAAATGTTTTAATAATAACAAATATATATTAACAATTATTATGAACAATTAATCTATATATATGTTTACTGCTGACTTGAAAATTTTCCCCATTTACAAGTTTCAGGTATTAAACCATAACCACTCAGAGCTACCCAGTGCTCTGTAGTGTGAAGTGTATGTTTGGAATGGAGCACCCCAGAGTTACTTGAACTTAGATGGTAAAGGGAAATAACGATTCTGATGGTTCTATCATTCAACTATATTTTATATTCTGAGTTTAAATCCAGTTGAGGTCATCACTGACTTTAACAGATCAAATCCTGCCAAGGCTAACTTTGCTTTCATCCTTCTGGGCTTGATAAAGCACAAACCAAACACTATGGTAAACTCTTATTCCCACTTCACTCTCTCCATCAGTATCAGCTATATTGTGCTGTAAATGAATTGTAGGATGACCCACTCAGTGCCCTCTTCTTTCAAAAGACGGGAGAAAGTTGTCCCAGAGGCTAGTAACCATCTTTAATGTAACAAACTACAAAAATATGATCCAAAGGAACCGTAGACACTTGGGTGTGGAGTGACTGATATGCTATACAGAAGAGAATTGTTGAAAAGGTCAAAAAGAAATGAAAATTGAATTGACTCCAAGCTGGTACTTAATATTTACACTACCACCCCTGCAGAGGGATGGAAGATTGTGTCAATTTTGGTGGAATGTGAACATGAAACATAGAATATCTTTAAAAAAAAAATCATAAATCACTTGTTTTTTATAATTCACCTCTAATAATAATATTGGTTTCAAATTTTGGTACAAGGCGAGCAAGTTTAGGGAAAGAGATAAGTTGACTACATCAACCCCAGTCCTCAACTAGTACTTATTTTATTAACCCCCAAAAGGTTGAAAGGCACAGTCAACCTCAGCAGAATTTGAACTCAGAACATGAAGATGGATGAAATGTCACTGAGCATTTTGCCTGGAGTGCCTAATGATTCTGTCAGCTTGCCACCTTAGCTCTAATAATAATATTAATTATAATAATGATTTCTTACATTTACATTTTGAGGAAGTATAAAAAAAAGAGAGATGAACTATGTGAACTCAAAAGTTAATAGTGGTTGTACTTAATACTACAAAACAAATTAGTTCAGCTCTCTACAACTTGGTATCACTCTATAACCTAAATATTAATTATTTCTAGCATAGGCACAAAGCTGGAAATTTGGGAGAGTTGGTTTGTTGATACCATAAGCCCCAGCACTCGAATGAAAGGCAAAGTTGAACTCAGAATGAAAAGACAAGGAAGAAATACTGCAAAGCATTTTTCTTGATATTTCAAATTTTGGCACAAGGCCAACAATTTTAGGGGAGGGTGTAAATCAATTACATCAACCCAAGTGCTCAACTGATATTTATTTTACCAACCCTGAAAATATGAAAGGCAAAGTTGACCTTGACAGAATTTGAACTCAGAATATAGAGCCAGACAAAATGCCACTAAACATCTGGCCCAATGTGCTAATGCTTCATCTTTGTCACCACCTTACTTAATAATAATCATAATAAAATTTAGTTTGATATTTCCTCACCAGACTAGCCATTAAAAGTAATTATTTAACAGACTATTATAATATATTATGATGAACTTCAACTCAGGTGGTTTCTTGAAGGTGAGTGAATTTTCTTTATTTTAATTAATGTGTCTGTGAATCTGGGTGCATAGGTTACTTCAAACAGGTTAATACAAATTCAAAGATATTCGTACCCAAATTCCATGTCCAACGGTATACGACTAATTCACAAAATAAAGGAAACAATATAAAAAGAAAGAGAAAGTTATAAATAAATATATATACACACACACATCTATATATATATATATATATATATATATATATATATATATATACATACACACGCACACAAATATTTTTATATGTATGATGTACATGTATATATGTGTGGCTGTGTGGTTAAGAAGTTTTTCTCCATCATTTGGCACACATAGCAACACAGAAAGGCACTCATTTTTGTGGTAGTGTATATCATTAATGCATATTGATTTAGTCATATATTGATGTGTGTGGTCATGCATAGATAGTTAACTTCACTATTGCAAGTACAAGGAGAAATACTGTACTCCTACAATATTTTTCCTTACATGAGGCCAGAGATTGAGAAGATCTCTCAGCAGAAGGCCAATACCACTGATACGTAATCCCATATCTACTTCTCTATCAGTTTCTAACTGGAAGAACAGGGTTTCCACACGCAGTCATTAGTAGTCATTAACGTTCACCAGAGCCATTTACACAGTCAAAGTAGTCATTAGCAATAATTTATGAGTCGTGGCTCCTTTTCTACCATAAAATTATAAATGAAAATTACTCATATTCACTGTGAATCCAGTGGGCAATTCTCCCTGCTATATAACAACATGCAAACCCACGTGTGAGAGAAACACTCTCTCACACCTTATCTCTATTCAATCTCCACTCCAACCCACAGTATGTCTGCTCATTTGTATGCATGTAGAACTCCTACTCCCACCACTTCAATCATCTCTCACTCAACAACAAGGTTTTACATTTTATCTTGCTCAAATTCCCCTAAATTAATCTGCTGTTTCAATCACTTTCTGAAGTTTTCTACTCAGAAGAGTTTGTTTTAACTATTTGTCATCCTTCATCAAGAACACCCATCGCATATTGACTTCCTCTGAAGCCATTGTCTATGCTGACTGCAATGAACAGAAGTCCTCTTGGCTCTCACATTCCTCTACTCCAATGCAGAAGCTGAACATTCTACCATTCTAAAATCTTTGTAATAATTAGTATCATCTGTTAAACATTTTCCTGATCATCAGAGACACATCAATCGTCCTTGATTTCTTTCTCATCTCTAAATTCAGCCTGTACCAAACTCCCAATATTACTTAATGTATTAACATACTACACAATATCCCTTCCCAAATTTTATAGTAATTCAAGTCAGTACTGATGTGGCTCTCTCTGACCCATACTATCAACTCTGGTGTAGTCAAAGTTTAGTTATGTCTCTGATAGTATACCTCCTATACATCAGTGACCTTATTGCTGCTACACCCATTTCCATGCTAATGCTGCCACTCTACACTCCTCTTTAACTGACTGCATACGCAAGCAACCCAGACATCTCATGTTAAAGCTTCTATGAGCAAAGACCTACCAATGGAGACATGACAATCTACTGTCTTTCAAACAGCAGTAAGATACAATTGCTGTTCATAACCAGGAAAGTGTCTTGTATTTCACTCTATCTTAACTATGTAAATGCAAATCTTCACAGATGCTACAAAAACTACATCTCACAACCTCTGATCTTGCCTACATAACTACATCCTAAAAACTTTTTTATTTCACTGGTCTTTAAAAACATACAGCTACAAGACATATAGGGAATGTAAACACCACATAACTGTTTTGCTCAGATAGTGTCATGCAAAGACAGAATACCAATTTACATTCACATGATGGAATTCTATACAGTTTCCTCTACCAATTTCACTCATAGGGCCTTGATCAGTTTTGAGGTCATAGGAGAAGACACTATCTGAAGGTGGCATGCAGTGGGATACAACCTGAAACAAACACACACAGCCGTCCTGTGCCTAAGTGTGCATGTATAGATGGATCTAAGTGTGATTATATGAGTGTGTGTAAATGTGTATGTGGCAATGTGTATCAGTCTGTTGTTTCAGTGACTGAGTGATGATGAGATGTTGAAATACCAAAGATGGTAAATTCATGTTCTTTTGTTTTTGTTTGTTTATTTGTTATATCTTTAAAGAAAAATTCACTGTTATCTGAAATTTGCAAGTGGAAACAGAAAAAAATAAAGAAAAACATTCTTTTTATCAAACTGAATTTTTCCAATTGTACTTTTAATGGGAACATTTTAGTTTATCAAAACTAAAAATATAATTTACAAAAGAATTGCAATCCAAATTAACATCCTTGTGAGATATTGATTAAAATAATAGTAAACTTTTAATTGTCTCAGTATCAATCTGGTTGAGAAAAGAAAAAGACAAAACGTAAAAAAAAACAAAAAAACAACCTCACTACTTGCATACATAAATGTCAGAGCAAACACTTCATGCAAACTTCAAAATTTATAGACCTATTTAACCCATGCTAAAATTGAAAAATTAAAGATATAAAATAAATATAAAAAATAAAAAAGAAATAATAAGTGCAAAAAAATGTTAATAAACTTTACACTGCACTGTTTAAAAATACATACTTATAGCTATCCTTGGCATTCTTCTTGAAGGCAGTTTCTATTGCTTGGAAAATTTCTGGATTAAAGAGGTAAATCCCACAGTTTATGATATTACTAACAAATGTCTCTGGCTTTTCAACATAATGTAAGACCTACAATGTAAAGAAAAAGAGGAAGACAATTGTAAATAAAACCAAGTATTTAATTTACATTTTTCATATAAACCTCTCTCTCATTGTATCTTTTTTTACGATACAAAGCTATAAGTTTTAAAGTATTCAAATCTAATTTAAAATCTTCCATATTTTATATCAGAACAGGCATATTATGTTATGTTCTGAAGATCAGCTAAATAAAGAAAAAGTTATCTTTCTAAATCTCTCTATTCTAGTTTATGGTAATGGAAGGTATAATTCATCTATCCAAAGAAAAACTCTAGCAATTTCAACTCTCTACAAATTCATAGCCTGATCTTAGCATCTTTATTTTATTTTCAAACATTTAGAACTATTTTAGATAGTTCTAAATATTTCGTTTTTTTTTTTAGAAGTCCACTTTTCCATGCTCGCATGGATCAGATGGAAGTTGTTGACAGATTTTATGTGGCTGAATGCCTTTCTTATCACAAGCCCTCACCTGTTTCCAAGTTAATATTTCTCCATGGCCAAACATGTTTTCAAAGAAGACTGCAAACAAAGGACATATCTGTGTCTTAACCCAACAGACTCCATATTAAACAGCTTGCCTAAGCCTTCATCCCCAGAACTACAATCTTTTACAACTTCATCATAACGCACATTTCATCTTTCACCCCCATCCACTCCCATTATCAAACACCGACCAGAAGTTTAAGGTGAACATAAAACATATTCAAAGAATGAGGAGTACTTTCTTCCTCACACTAATTAATAGTAATATAATTAGTATATCAAATTATTTTGATTTTGTATTTGGTTTGCAAGAGGAAATCATGTGTTGAAAGAGATTTTAGTGTATCTCAGTTGAGTCATTATGCCAATAATAAACACATGCACCAGCTGTATTTCATTTCTTTTATTATTATAATCCAGACCTGGAGAAGAGAGGGAAGGCGATTTTATGAAGTTATGAATGGCAACAAAAGGACTGATGAACCTAACTGATTGACTAATTCACTAAACAACTAATCAAACATTAGATTAACTAACTGGTTCGATGACTAATTAGTTGACAATAATAGTATAAGAAGTGAAACAGAACCAGTGTGAGTGTGTTTATTATTGACCTCATGACCCTCTGAAGATACAACAATATCAAATTAGTAAAAATCTAGCACAAAATGGCAAGGGCCATCAAACGGAATTATGTTGTAGGAGTGCTAAGTCTAAGCCTGAACCAAAATTTTGACTCCACTATCACCTCACAAAACCACAAACTTAAAAATAACAAAAAGCAAATGATGGAACCTCTTTATGGTTACTTAAGTTGTGAAAAATACTAACTAAATCTCCTTCAAATCATATCCTACCATTTTAAAACAAGGACACACTATAGATGATAATACACAATATCTGAAGGAAAGACAGAATGGTCATAGGTCTGCTCTATCAAGTTGACATGAAGCTAAATAATAAAACAAAAATTAATTGCAAATAATGCAGTGACCAGCACAAAATATGAATCATTCACCAATCAGACTATAGGTTAAGCTTTGTGAACTTACATACTTTTTCAGTGGAGTAGTTGAAAGAAAAAGAAAACAAATTGAATAGATTATCATAATACAAAAGACTTACAGTAATATTATTGATAACGTTAATATTGATTATGTTTTTATTATAGAAGAGGCTGTACAGCCCATGGAAACTTCTCACAAACACAATAATACACATACACATTCATACTGGCTACCAACCTCATGTGTTGCTTTTCCTTCTACCATGCTGCCAAACCTTAAAGATTGTTGTCGTGTAGCCTGAAAATATGAAATATCAAGTAAATAATAATAAAACAACCAAAAAACACTTGGAAATTGATGGAAGAAATGAAGAAAATTAAATTTTAAAAATCTGGCAGTAATTAAATATGTCTCATAAAATGTTGACATACAACAGTATATCTATCTTAAGTTTTGCTTTTATTTTCCATTTTAAAAATATCTAATAATCTATAAAGAGAAACCAACTTTAAATTTTTTTCATTAATTTAATTAAGGTGGCAAGGTGGCTGAATCGTTAGCACACTGGACAAAATGCTTAGTGGTATTTCATCCAGCTTTATGTTCTGAGTTCAAATTCTGCTGAGGTTGATTTTGCTCTTCATCCTTTTGGGATCAATAAGTACCAGTTGAGTACTGTGAGGTCCATGAAATCGACTTACCCCTTCCTTTTCAATGGCCATTCTTATGCGATTGGCTTTTAGTGAAAGAGGGAGTTTGACACTGCTGCCCTCTTGTGAGTTTCTTGCTGTGATATAGGTTCATCTGGGCCCTTGGACAGCAGAAAATCAAGTTGTTTCTTGAAAACATCTCCATGAAGATCCCTTGAATCCCAAACTACTGCAGTGCATGGTCCTAATTCTAGATGGGATAGCTGGGACCTTTGGAACAGTAAAGTGACGTCCAGTTCAGGGGTTAGTATAGCTCTTGATGTTAAAGTTTGGAGCCAACCTCTCCAGGATCTTCCATACATATTTCACTGCATACCTCTCCCATCTTTGCTCCAGGGAGTAGTAACATGATTAGAAAACAAAAACTTTATTTCCAAATTTAACATCTTTTAATTAAAACTTGAGTCGAAAAGAGATGAAATAAATTCTAATAGAACAAAAAATATCTTATCCATATCTGTATGTTTTGCTTCTAAAATTAGAGAAATTTCCATTGGCAAAAATACGCACAATTATTGTGAGATTAAATTGGAAGAGTACTGACCACTAACAGAAAAGACTTCAAAACCATAAAGCCATCTGTTGTTCTAAATTCAAGAACAAGGGACGTAATTCTGCTTGTCTCAGTCTGACTAGCAACACGTTCCTCTATCTAGAACTTCCCAGTAGGGAAAAAGTAATATTGCCAGACCACCTGATGTCTATTTATGATAACTCATTAAATTGATGTAATAAAAAATCGAGTGTTCTGCCATGAAGCATGATAAAATGTTAACTAAAAATAACATTGTGCAGATAGTCTAGCATGGCTTTCTGAAAGGCGTATAATGTTTGAAGGAAAACTCATTATACAGGAATATATTTTTGTTGATTTAATTTTAAAGTCTATTTTTGCAACTAATAGAAAACTTTAAAAACACCTAATTATGGTGATGATGAAGACGATTACTTTTCATCATCATCGTCGTTTAACGTCCACTTTCCATGCTAGCATGGGTTGGACGATTTGACTGAGGACTGGTGGACCAGGAGGCGACACCAGGCTCCAATCTGATTTGGTAGAGTTTCTACAGCTGGATGCCCTTCCTAATGCCAACCATTCCGGGAGTGTAGTGGGTGCTTTTACGTGCCACCGGCATGAGGGCCAGTCAGGCGGGTATTGGCAACGGCCACGCTCAGCGGGTACTGGCAACAAGAATAAAATAGAAGTTTTGGTGTTGGTGCTTATTTCAAAGCCAAGCCTTTTAAAAATTTTGCTAGCTTTTAGGAATAATTATATTATGCAAAATAAAAGGTTTCACAGTAAAAATTGTTTTTAATTATCGCATGGATGATGGTACGCTTGCATTAAATGAGGATGCAAAGAAAGAGGTCTGGAGATGCCACTACGATAGATTGCTTAATAAAGAGAATGAATGGGAGAAAGAGAGCCTGCCTTATGTCGACCCAATAGAGGGACCAGCTATCCGAGTTGATAGTACCAGGGTAGATAAAGCAATTAAGAGTATGAAGACCGGGAAAGCCCCCGGCCCATCAGGAATCACTGCAGAGATGCTCAAAATATCTGGCAGTGTTGGCTATAGCCTAGTCACCCGTATTACGAACCAGGTGATACACGAAGGAGTCATACCCTATGACTGGTGTAGCAGCATCATAGTCAACTGCTACAAAGGTAAAGGGGACGCTTTAGATACAAATAATTACAGAGGCATCAAGCTGTTAGATCAGGTTATGAAAGTTACAGAGAGGGTCATAGCCCAACTAATTAGGGAGCGAATCAATTTAGATGAGATGCCGTTTGGGTTCGTGCCAGGTAAAAGCACTACTGATGCCTTATTTCTAGTGAGACAATTGCAAGAGAAATACCTAGCCAAGGATAAACCTCTGTACCTGGCTTTCGTTGACATGGAGAAAGCCTTTGACAGGGTCCCCCGATCCCTTATCTGGTGGTCAATGAGGAAACTTGGGATAGAAGAATGGCTAGTGAGAGCTGTGCGAGCCATGTACAGAGATGCGGCCAGTAAGGTGAGGGTTGGAAATGAGTACAGCAATGAATTCCGGGTAGAGGTAGGGGTCCACCAAGGTTCCGTCCTCAGCCCCCTATTATTTACCATAGTCCTCCAGGCAATCACAGAGGAGTTCAAGACAGGTTGCCCCTGGGAGCTCCTCTATGCTGATGACCTTGCCCTAATTGCGGAGTCACTATCAGAACTAGAGGAGAAGTTTCAGGTGTGGAAGCAAGGTCTAGAATTGAAGGGCCTTAGAGTCAACCTAGCTAAAACCAAAATCCTAATAAGTAGGAAGGTAGATAAAACACAAACCCCTTCAGGTAGATGGCCCTGCTCAGTATGTAGAAAAGGAGTAGGTAGTAACTCTATAAGATGTACCCGGTGCAAGCTATGGACACATAAGAGGTGCAGCAACATCAAAGGCAGGTTAACTAGCAAGTTAGTTTTTGTTTGTGGCAGATGTTCAGGTGCAATAAAGACTGCAAACAAACAGGAAACAACTTCTATCTCATTCCAGGGTGAAAAACTAGAGGTAGTCGATAGCTTCCGCTATCTGGGCGACCAAGTTAGTAGTGGGGGTGGGTGCGCTGAAAGTGTAGCTGCTAGAATAAGAATAGCCTGGGCAAAGTTTAGAGAGCTCTTACCCCTGCTGGCGACAAAGGGACTCTCACTCAGAGTAAAAGGCAGACTGTATGACGCATGCGTACGAACAACCATGCTACATGGCAGTGAAACATGGGCTGTAACTGCTGAGGACATACGTAAGCTCGCAAGGAATGAAGCCAGTATGCTCCGTTGGATGTGTAATGTCAATGTGAATACCCGTCAGAGTGTAAGTATCTTGAGAGAAAAGCTGAACATTAGAAGCATCAGTTGTGGCGTGCAAGAGAGACGATTGCGCTGGTATGGACATGTGGTGAGAATGGAGGAGGATAGCTGCGTGAAAAAGTGCCACACCCTAACAGTTGAGGGAACCCGTGGAAGAGGTAGGCCCAGGAAGACCTGGGCTGAGGTGGTGAGGCAAGACCTTCGTACATTGGGCCTCACCGAGGCGATGACTACGGACCGAGACCTTTGGAAATGGGCTGTGCGTGAGAAGACCCGGCAAGCCAAGTAAGATCGTTGCCAGTGCCCCTGGACTGGTTCTTGTGCGGGTGGCACATGAGATGCACCATTTTGAGCGTGGCCATTGCCAGTACCGCCTGACTGGCTCCTGTAGGATTTTCGAGCGAGATCGTTGCCAGTGCCCCTGGACTGGCTTGTGCGGGTGGCACATAAAAGACACCATTTCGAGCGTGGCCGTTTTCGTGCGGGTGACACGTAAAAGCACCCACTACACTCTCTGAGTGGTTGGCGTTAGGAAGGGCATCCAGCTGTAGAAACTCTGCCAAATCAGACTGGAGCCTGGTGTTGCCATCCGGTTTCACCAGTCCTCAGTCAAATCGTCCAACCCATGCTAGCATGGAAAGCGGACGTTAAACGATGATGATGATGATGATGTGGCTTTGTCCGAAGGCAGTTAACATCAATGAAGCCTTCCAGCATAAAACATTTCTTACATCTGGTTTAATATCTTATTTATAACCCTAACCCTTATTCATTATGGTCATTTTCTACTAAATACAGATTTAGTTCAAATCAGAATTGCATAAGTAGTAACAACCAATGTGAATGTTTCTGGTGGCGGGAACATAACAAAGAGCTTTTGAAAATATGGCAAAGCAAATCTATTAGCAGTGATAGTTGTGGAGACAGTGGTGACAAAGAAAGAAAACAAACAGTTACTCACTTCAGTACCTAGAATAGTTCCATATGATCCTGCAGGATTTTGCTTATGAAAGTTCAACATTTCTAGCAGAGGGAAATCTCCACAAACGTCAGCATTCATTACAAAGAAAGCTTTTGGATTATCAATTAGAATTTGGTCTCGAAAAAGAAACAAGCCACCAGCAGTTCCTAGGGCAGTATATTCTAGGAGATACCTAAAGGTGAGAAAAAAATGAAAGAAAAATATATAATGTATGAGTGAGATATGGTCCCCAATCCATTTAGAAGTGTAGTAACTCCAAATAAAAACTTAAGAGCTTTTTAAAAAAAATATCTGACCATCATTATGAATATGGTACTAGGAACATAATACAAAAGAATTCTTATATAAGATAATAACAGAACATTTTTAGGCAGGCCGATACCAATGTATTTAAGAGAAAGTAAAGAGGAAAGAGAAGAAGATCAAGGATAGACAGAACTTCAGAAAGAAAATTAAATATACCGAATTTGTACTTTAAATTCTTGTTGGCATTCTGCAATAAACTTTTTGAGAGGCTCTAAATGTCGGTAGAACCCAATTAGAAGAATCTCTTGCAAGTTTGGCACCTAAAGGTAAAGAGAAAAAAAAGAAAGATAATGCAAAATATGAAAAATAAAATGTTAACCAAAGTATTTAATTAAATATTGTAAATGTTATACCAAATATAACTGTCAAGTGTTGTAAAGTTAAACCAGAAAAAAGAAAAAAACTTCACATTCTGAACTTCTTGATTAAATATAATGGTTTCAACGTTTTAGGACAAGGCCAGCAAATTTAGCAGGAGGCGGGGTCAGTTGATTAAATTAAATCTAATGTTCAACCAGTACATATTTTATCGACACAGAATGGATGAAAGACAAAGTCAAACTTGATAGAATTTAAATTCAGAACATAAAGAGCTGAAAGAAACTGTTAAGCACTTTTGTCCAACACACTAAAAATTTTGTCAGCACATCTTATTTCGTATTTGTTTATTTTTATATATACTTCCTAATCTCTATTATTACAACCATTTTTAACATGTGTTAGATAGCTCTGTCACTCATCTTTTCTTCTGTTTATGGTTTCATGCTGCAGATGTAACTAATGATGACAATGGCTTTCTCCTACACACTGTACCTGACTTCTCATGTACTAGGATTGCTGTAGGACCCAGCCAACCCTCTTGTCTTTTTTTGATATCCTCAGTTTTTTTCACTGTACCATGCTCCCTTGAGAAATAGTACTGGACCTACACATATTCAATATCCTCCTATCACTATCCTTATCACTATCTCTCTCATCCAACACGAAGCCAATGTATAAAGATTTACTTGTATTCCATAAACTCTGCCATCACTTTTTCTTTACTGCCAGTTTTCACTCCCTCTTTCCCTAGTCTGCTTATTATTGACATCCATCACTCACTCTTATTTACTGTTGTCTCCATCTCTGTTGCTTTACATAACTCTCCCCCCTTTTACAACCCTCTCACCATGATCACTCTTTTTTCACTATCATGCTCTTGCTCCCTTCACCTACTTTGATCATTCTTTAATCATTGCTCTCTTCAATACATTGTCTATGTCATGCTGTCCGAAGCAGATGAACATCATAAGGCTCTGTCACACCTGTACACTGACACTGCACATCAGGCAGAGCACACTAACTTCATTCCTCACTAACCTTCCCATGCCTTTTGCATTCAGGGTCCAACACAACACTGTTGAGCTATTGGACTAAGATCTTTAATCTTTAGACCAATCACAAAAAGAAAATTACTTCATATATTATTATTGTTGTTGTCTGATCTTAGGTCAACCATGATTGAAGGCAGTCAATCGTTTTTGAACATCATGAATTAACTACATTATCCAATATACTGACAAGGCTGTGTGGTTACAAACTTTGCTTTCCAACCACATTTTCAAGTCTAGTCCTACTGTGACAGCTTGGGCTAGTGTCTTCCACTATAACCCCAGGTTAACCAAAGTTTTGTGAGTAGATTTGATAGACGGAAACTGAAAGAAGTTTATGCAGGCGTGTGTCTATCATTTCCAATATTCTGCAAAAACGTCTGGTCATTGAAAAATATTACCTTGCTTGGCTACAGAAAGGTCAAGCTGTAGAAAATCAGCTTCAATGATGATGATGATGATGTTTGTTGTAAAGTAAACTGCTTCAGCCCTGCTACCCAACTAAACCTTTGGAGAGAGACAATGAAGATGATTATGGACAGCCTAGGGCAAAATTAAAATTTTATAGTCTGAATTGAAATTACTGTTATTTTGAAGAAAATTAAGTAATTTAGGTTTCCTGCTTTGTATGAAAACTGTTTTTATATCATCAACTGTTCTGCGCAAATTAGAGCAGAGACATTCCAACAAGTCAGCTTGCAGACAAATCACTTAAACTGTGACATTTGTTGCTGCTGTTTATTCCCATGTCAGTCCTAACTGAGCAGATTTATGATCAAAAGTGTTCCAGTCATGACCATCCTGTCTTATATGGAGTCATGGCATACATGGGAATGCATTTTCCAATCTTTCTATACTGTTTTAGATCATAGTGTGATATATATATATGAAGGAAGTTTATCTCTAATAGATCAAGAGATCATATTTATATGAGTGTATGCATAATGCAAGAAAATGTGTGTGTGTGTGTGTGTGTGTGTGTGTGTATCATTTTACATCCACTTTCTGTGATGCAATGTGTGCACACACACACACACACACACATCGTCATCGTCGTTTAAATGTCTGCCTTCCATGCTGGCATCGGTTGGACAGTCTGACAGGAGTTGGCAAGGCAGAAGTCTGTACCAAACTTCTGTGTCTGTTTTGGCAGGGTTTTATGGCTGGATGCCCTGCCAAACACCAACCACTCTACAGAGTGGACCGAGTGCTTTTTATGTAGCAAAAGCACAGGCAAGGCCAGTCTTGGCAAGGTTTTTACAGCTGGATGCCCTTTCAGACATCAATCACTTTACAGTGTGGACTGGATGCTTTTTAAGTGGCACCTGCACTAACAGGGTCACCAAGTAACTTACAAAACAAAAATCTTTTGAGATTGGAGGAAATGATCTTGTGTCAGATGTACTCTTAACAGGGTCAGACATGCATGGCTGCGATCTCACTTTAGTTGCTGGGTCTTCTCAATCACAGCATATCTCCAAAGGTCTCGGTCTTCTGTCATTGCCTCTGTGAGGCCCAATGTTCGAAGGTCATACTTCACAACCTCATCCCATGTCTTCCTGGGTCTACCTCTTCCACAGGTTCCTTCCAGAGTTAGGGAGTGGCACTTCCTCACACAGCTGTCTTCATCCATACATAACACATGACCATACCAACGCAGTCATCTCTCTTGCACACCACATTTGATGCTTCTTATGCCCAACTTTTCTCTCAGGGTGCTTACACTCTGTCGTGTATGCACACTGACATTACACATCCAGCAGATCATACTAGCTTCATTTCTTTCTAGCTTGTGCATGTCCTTAGCAGTCATGGCCCATGTTTCACTGCTGTGTAGCATGGCAGTTAGCACATGTGCATCATACAGTCTCCCTTTCATCCTGAGTGAGAGGCCCTTAGTTTCCAGCAGAGGTAGGAGCTCCCTGAACTTTGCCCAGGCTATTCTTATTCTAGCTGCTATACTCTCAGAGTAACCACCCCCACTACAGACTTGGTCATCTAGGTAGTGGAAGCTATTAACTACTTCTAGTTTCTCCCCCTGGCATGTGATGGAATCTGTTTTCTGTACATCTTCAGTGATATATATATATATCCAGCAGTAGAACCATACCAAAGCTGACAACAGAGTTTGGTGCAGTCTTCTGACTTGGCAGTTCCTGTCAAACTGTTTCATTTATGCTAGCATGGAAAACGGATGTTGAATGAAGAGGATATATGTACATGTAGAGTATATATCTATATACATCGTGTGTCTGTGTATATAAAGTATATATAAGATAATTCACTAACTTTGGCACAGGCAGCAATATGGTGATATATCATTGGAAATCCTGCTACAGGAAACAGAGGTTTTGGAAGATCCAGGGATAATGGCCGGAACCGAGTACCTGATAAAAACAATAAGAATAATCTTTTCAAGAACTATTTAAATTAAAATGTATCACAGAGGTTATTAAATATAATAAGGATTTCTCATATAGGTGAAATCTCTTAAATTTATTAGGAAGAGAGTTGACTGAATCACACCAGTGAATTCATTGACTTTCACTAGTTAAAAAGCTAATTCAAGCAAGATTTGAATTATGAACAGAAAAAGTTGGCAGATGACTTCAGTTCTGAATGTTAATTTATGAGACCCATTTTCTTATAAGCTGTAACAACTGCAAAGGTGACAGCTCATTGGACTTGTGGAATATTTACTTATTTTTTTACTTACTGTTCTGGAGATAATGGCAGTGTCCATGGCCTTTGCAAGCCCTCCAAGACCAGAGTACAGTTATCAGTATACTATAGTTTAAAGATCTATTCATAGCTGAGTTTGGTTGTGATCTACCCGAGCCTGATATTGAAAAAGTTCTTTAAAAGTTTATTTTTTTATTGCCCACAGGGGGCTAAACATAGAGGGGGCAAACAAAGGGATTAAGTCAATTACATCAACTCCAGTGTATAACTGGTAGTTATTTAATCGACCTTGAAAGGATGAAAGGCAAAGTTGACCTCAGTGGAATTTGAACTCAGAACATAACAGCAGACGAAATACCACTAAGCATTTCTCCTGGTATGCTAACATTTCTGCCAACTCATTGCCTTTAAGTTCTTTGTAGTGTCTCCCAACTCCCTTTTTATCTCTCTGCAATACAATGTTGTCATACAGATAAGAAAGATATTAAGCAGTACAGAAGCCAGCATGCCTAATTCAACAACTCAAAAGAAATCTCATAAGCTTGGCTCAAGTTAAGAGTTTCAAACCAAAGTTTTATAAATCCATGGGCTGATACATCATATCAAAAAAAGGAGTGCATTGTTTTTGCTGCAAACTTTTTCCAAACAAATCGAAAACAGGACTTGAGAAGACATACATGAACACAAGCTTTCTTAAGTGGGAGCATGCTTCTGAGCAAAAAGGGGCTTTGGCTATCAACTAGAGGTCCCAATTCTATATATCAGCTGCTTCTGTGTGAAGAGGCTGCTAAAAACTCAGGGAAAGGAATATATCAAAGTCACAAAGCTTATCTGAAGCATATTTGTGACCATAAACACTAGCTGCTTCTGAATGAAGAGGCTGCTAAAAACTCAGGGAAAGGAATATATCAAGGTCACAAAACTTATCTGAAGCAAATTTGTGACCATAAACACTACCTTTTTATTTTGGCCTTAGTTTTATAATTAGCAACACTAGAGAAGATTTCTTGAAGAAGACATGAAGATGGTGCAACAGGGCAAGGCAAGGAGTTTTTTGGGGGGTTTTTTTGGGTTTTTTTTGTCATTTAGCATCTGCTAATGGACCTAATTTTCTTAATCCCTGATGACACAACTTTATTATCAGAGAACAGTAAAATGGAGAGGCTCTGAAATGCAAATTATTTAAATCTCAATATTCAGAACAACCATCTTGCTAGCTTGGAATCAATAATCAAAGAAGAGATAGAACTCAATAAGTGGGTAAATCAGGCTCATTTGCATTAATTAAGGATGAAAAAAAAATTTATAAAACTAAACAGCTCTCAATTGTTCTGTGCTAAACCTTTAACAATGTTTCTATGAAGAAATTATTGGATATTGATCAGTTTCTAAACTTGATACTAAATTACTTCTGTAGTGTATACTATCAGTGCCGACTTCTACTGGTGTTGTTGGCAGTGTGAAGCCCCAAATGAAGTAGTAATAATAGTAGTTTAATTGAAAAACTTAGTTCATTCATGACGTAATTTAAGAAATTTATTTCTCCTTGTAAACACTTGAATTAAGGTGGGATACTTTGCTGTCTTGGACATTGGTCTATACAATACTTACATATGGAACGTAACCTATCCTGTTAGGCGAGGTTTCAAAACGAAAGATTGCCTCCTGCTATTTTAAGTGATTAATTATTTTAGGGACAATAAATAAATATATACAGCACAATTAAATATAACAGTGCAAGCGGGGGTGGGAGGGAAAGATTTTTAAGTACTTATTTTGAAACTCGATGTCGTACTGAGGAGTGAAAATGACGATGGATTGAAAACGCCTTAAGATATACTTGTCCGGATAAGATACGTGCAATTGTACATTTTTTTTTCTTTCTTATTATTTCTCTTTACTTTCACCGTTTCTTCACTTCGTTATATATTTTCACACAGATATATATATATATCGCCTGGCGGTGCATATCTATACGTGGGTGTGTAAGAAGAAAGCAAAACATAAGTTTACATTCTTTAAAAAGATAATTTACTACGTTAACACCTGGATAGACAGACACGTCACAGTTGGTGAGGAGTGGCGAAGTATATGTGCAAAAACAAAATAATTTTGAAGGAAGGGGGAAGTACCAATTACATCAACCACAGTGCTCGACTGGTACTTATTTTATCGACCCCGAAAGGATGAAAAGTAGTCGACTTCGGCAGTATTTGAACTGAAAACGTAGGAAGATATTCAAAAGAAATTTTAAAACTTTACTGCAAGTTTTGACTTGCTATTTACGCTCCCAAGTCTCACACCCCACTAAAACACTACGGTGCCCCACCTCGAAAAAGCGGCCCGATCGGGTGAAGCGGCGAAAATAATTTCTGCACACAACTCATTAAAACACAATGAGATATGCAAAGTTACGAATATCTTCAATAAATTATAGAGCTAAAGTAGAAATCATAATAGTAGAACAAATTTTGTTATATAAATACTTCGTTGCTTTGTAAATAACTGGAAAGGTGATCCAGTGTTGACATTTCACATGAAACATGCTATTTCGATAAAAAAATATGGCAATATATGTACAGCATAATTACAGTTATGCCTCATCGAAGAAAATGTGGGATGAACAGAAATAGTGTAGAAGAGTTCTGGGACATTTCGGATATATGTTTGTGCCTTCTTTAATATAAGTTTGAGAAGATACATAACATTGGTTCTACAAATGGTGATTTAGCACTGTCGCTTTGCTGAAGACTGGATGTTTGAATTGGCTTGAACAACAGTGCCTGACAATAACAACAATTAATTCTCTCTTGAAATTTTCTTCCTTCAACTAAAGTTAAAACACGACTAGTATTGCAAAATAATAATAATTTTTAATATAAATACAAGGTTTGAAATTCTGAAAGGATTAAAGGCAAAGTGGACATCGACAGAATTTGAACTCAGCGTAAAGCCAGAAGAAATGCTGCTATGCTTTTTGTCCGGTGTGTCAGCGAAACTGAAGCTAACTTCATTTATTTACAAATTAGCTGAATATGATTTATACTTTGAATATGATTATAATACTTTGATGGAAGAGCGTTGGAATAATAATCAAGAAAACGTCTATTTTTTTAAAGACCATATAAATCATTTGTAAAGGATGGATACGGGTGGAACGCTTTTAATCACAGGTCTGCTCAATAGACCGTGACTTGAGACTGAATAATAACACTAAAGTATAAACTCGAAGAAGCCAAATTTTAAATGAAATACAAAAGAATAAACAACCCAGTCTTTTAGACAAGAAATAAAAGAACATTTTTTTAACAAGTGGGTGTGACTTCATAAAAATTATATCAGGAAAGGAAGGTTATGTATTTAGGGCGTATAACTACAATTCTTCAACAATATTTTTTATTTATTCTACATTTTCTCCTATCATCAATTAAATAAATTAAAAACGATATACAGTCAATTACACAATGTATTCATTTTAATTTTTAAAAATTACTTTTCAGCTTAATCTTACGTCTCTTCGACGAACGAGTCACCAGATAGCTATGAACATTTACAAATATCATGACATGATAACTGCTAATAAATAAAGCTTTTGCACCTAGAAAATCAAGTATTAGAACCGTCCCTGGGGCTATCTTTCGTTTTAATGATAGCCGTCCCTGGTGAGTGATAAATTACTTTAGATACCTTACCTTTCATCGGCCCTCCTATAAGAATAACAGCTTTTATCATGTTGGTCAAGACGTTACGAAAGCTCTTTATATTATAAAAATAAGATATTATACAACATACAAGGCGGAACCAGTGCTGAACTTTATGTAGACTGTCTATTAAACTGACAACAAGTGATACTACGTGGTTGCGATCTAACTTCTCTACAAGTTTATCCACGTTGTCAACAGAGGAATGTGCCGTAAATTGTTTCCAATGTCGTTAGACTATGCTCCTGTTGCTAAGAACATTAATTTAACAAAGAATCTCATTGTTCTTTCTTTCTGTCTTTTTCTTTTCGTTCTCTCTTATCTTTTTATTTCTTATTTTTGTGTTTATTTTGCTTATTTCTCTTTTTCTTTATTTTCTTCTGCTTTTACTTCCGTAATTATTTCAACTCTGTTTTCAATTCTGTTTTCTTTATCATTTTCTTTCTTTTTTATTATTTTTTTCTCTCAATCAATATTAATTGTCGGTTATGAGCAGTTTTGACCTTGTTTCTTATTTTAAAAATAGTAAAATAGATTTTTTTTTTTTCGAGTAGGAAATTTTGAAAGAAAGCAAAGATTGAAGAAAATCTCTAAAGCTATCTAAGGCATATTAATGTTGCCGTGGCTGCGACTGTAGGGTTTGCTGGAAATGATGGATCAAATGATTTTGCGAGGAGCATAGTGGTGGTGATGCTGATGATGATGATGAAAAGTGGATGATGATGAGGAGGAGGAGGAGGAGGAGGTGGAGGAGAAGGAGGGTTCTTAGTTGATTTCCTAATATAAAAAGTGGTTGGTTGAAATAAAATAAAATAAAGGTTTAAAATAATATTAAGTATTTTAGAAGACAAAGTAGCTTCACTATTTAATTTCAATAAATTCACTGACAAGAAAACTATAGAGAACAAATATTCTAGTGTAAATGCAGAGCCCTTTTTTAACAAACTTAGTAGTAGTGACGTTATAATTACCAAGGAAAATCTGTGCAGGACATTATTAGGAAAGCAGGCATTTCTACAAATAATTCTGATCAGACTGCAAATTCTGACTGCCTACACTGTGGTATCAGAACAAACTCATATGACATCAGCTCACTTAGAGGTATGGTGATTTAGGCAGGGCCTTTGACATCCCTTGTTATTTTATTTATTACACTTCCTTCAGAACGTTAAGAAGAAATATAACATTCCAAAGTAACATACGTAAAAATAAAGCATATACACACAGACACATATGCTCTAAAGATGATGAATGAAAGCAGAAGCAATGCCTTTTACTCTGGCATACCTAAAAGAAGTGAAAAAGAACAAATACTAGTTCAGAAATTGTTATATACCAACCTATTGCACCAACCCATAAGGCAACTGATCCAGTGTAACCCCAATTACCCTCAAGTAATGCATACCAGAGTTCATGCATATTGTCTTCAAACTGAGTAATCTTTGTTTCTACAGGGATCCAATCTACAGAAACAGTATGTCCAAAATTCTACAGAACAACTTTTCTGACCTAACAGAATTCCAATCAACAGAAGCAGTAAGTCCAAAATTCTAAGGACAGCTTCTCTGAACCTACTCACTAATGCCTTCATTTCCAACATCTTAAAAGATCATGGAAACAGTTATGAACAATCACCTCCTTCAATATTTCTAAGATACTTTTTCCTCAGTTACCACTAGTATGATTTTCAACTAAATCTGTCGCCTCTTAGTATGACATCCTCTCTGCACCTTAAAAAATTTCACCCTTTGATCTTATCTGGTATTTATCTGAAGCATACACTCGAGTGAAATTCCTCTCCTCTCTATTATATATATATATATGTATCGACCATGTGATGTACTAAGGAGCCATTCTTGTCACCTCATTTCGCACGGAACAGTTAGCCTTTGGCCGCATTTTGGACCCTTGTTGTGTCCACTACTCTGCTTGGTTGGTATTGGTGCAATTTGTCTCTTACTCTATCACGCCAATACATAGCATATAACCAATTCAAGCCCCTGAATAAGGTCACGTGTGACAGCCTGTTCTCAACTAGTTTTGAGCCTACAACTCCTTATAAAAACCCAGCCTCTCCTCGTCTCGATGTCTTTTGGTTCCAGACCTCTTAAGGTCTAGCCACTGACCACACAAGACACAGCCAGTCCCAGCAACAACACAACAGCAGCCACGTGGAGACTCACCAACTTCATCCAACAGCATTCGGCAACCTCCATCGCTGTTGCCACCATCGTCCTAATGTCAACATCTCTCTACATACACAACTCAACAAGCAATTCACCCTGGTTATAAAACTGCACTGTTCATGAATTACTTCACCATGGATCAACAGCGAATATACAACCTGCAAGAACTCCTGTACCAAGTGACCCAAGCAGCAGCATCACAGCCACAACTTCACTTACGACATGTACCGCAGCCAGCTCTGCATCATCGCTGCAACTTCTTGATACAGTATTTCAACTATCATGTACAATTGACTATGAACTGGTATTTATCATTCTTGTGTCTATGATCTTACTCCTCACTGCAATGGCTATAGACTCTTTCACTGTCTCTTCTTCATCGCCACCCTTATATGTTCTTAACACGCATACATCTATGCCTACATACATATGCATACATCTTATTCTTATCACGGCCTGTCTATTATTCTGTATATATGACACACACACAATCACACATGTTAACATATCAATAAATCTTCTCTTAAACATTCTACCCAGTTGTGTCTCTTATTTCCCTCTGGCACATATATGCATTATTCTATTTATATAATACTCTCACTTAAGTTTCCTGCCTCCTGGTTCCATCCCATCTTGTGGATTATAAATTTTGTCAGAATTCTCAATTGTTTAAGGCACTAATGTCAATGTCTTGGACCCACACTTTATCATCTCAGGTATTCTGAATATTTATGACTTGGATGTAACATAAATTTATTAAATTAACAGCAATCATCACTAAATGAACAATTAACAAACTGTCAATGGCCAGGGTTAGCCAATTCAGTTAGTTCAAATTTTACTGCTATCATCTGTAGTTGTGGCATGCACAGATAAGATATTCAGCAGTTTAAAGACCAATATGATTTGCCCTAGGCAAGTCACCCAACCAAATAAATACACTTGCAGTGACATCATTTGGGCATAGAGTAGATTTGAACCTGAATCAGCAAATATCCCCTAACATTTCAACAGCATTTTTCTCACAGGAAAATGGAAGTTGATAAGAGTCACATTCAAACACATGGCTTTGCCAAGTCAATTTACGTCTTTTCCATTTAACTCTTAACCTTTTTGGTGCCATGAAAAGTTGAAATGTTCTCAATAATGTACATCACTTTCTAGCTAGTCTGCTGACATATAAATACAATAGCTTAGGACATCCATCAGAGCATAAAACAGATCAGTCGAGGTTACAGCTGTCCTGCACGACAACCAAGTCACTTACTTTCCTTACTCTCTCGGCTTTCCACCTTCAGTGATATTGCTCCATCAATCTCCCTACTACTGCTAGACTGACACGATCAGGCAGTGTAGAACCTAAGGCCATACAGTATCAGACACTGAAATACAACACTCCGTTTTATACAGGTCTGCTCTCAATTGTTGATATTATCATTTGCCCATCAGGGTGAAGTATTGATCACATGTAATGGTTAAATAAAATATTCGTTTGTAACTTCGACTTCTGTCTTTATTTCACGGAGTCAACATTATCAACAGCATCCTCATAACAACCTGTTACACACTAAAGGAAATTTTTTTCCCACATAGATGTTTAGATGCTCAGTATTTCAATGTATCTTGCACTAGTGCTGTGTATCTATGCATGTCAATGTTTTTTTGTATTGCATTTCCGAGCGTGGCCGTTGCCAGTACCCGCCTGACTGGCCCTCGTGCCGGTGGCACGTAAAAGCACCAACTACACTCTCAGAGTGGTTGGCGTTAGGAAGGGCATCCAGCTGTAGAAACTCTGCCAAATCAGATAGGAGCCTGGTGTCGCCTCCTGGTCCACCAGTCCTCGGTCAAATCGTCCAACCCATGCTAGCATGGAAAGGCGGACGTTAAACGACGATGATGATGATGATGATGTACAGGTAAAGTCAAAGCTAAAGAAGTTCACTTTGCAATGGTGAGATCCCAAATTTAACAAACCTTGTGAGTAAAATTGGGTAGATGGTATCTGTTGAGGCCTGTCAAATAGCCTCTACCTATAACTGAAAGGGTCACACTGTATCATGTTGTGTCATTTAGGGTACAAGTTTCTGTGGAATACTCAGTCACTTACTCTATAAACCAATAAGCATGTAGTTTTGTGAAATATTTATTGCCTAAAACCAACGTGAAATTCAATACATTACAATTTTTTGTGTGACTAATTTCATACTTCCTATTCAGCCATAGCTTGCCCAGCAGTACCCAACCCTAGAAATTATTTTTTTTACTTATTAATCAATAGAACAAAAACAAAAACAAACATCACAAGAAGTCTTGATTATTTAACCTAAGGCCAAAACCTGATTGATCAGATCAATATTCAAATACAGTCAAACTATAATCATCTCATCATTTCTTCAGACATAACATATCTGGGACAACAATTTGTCCTTCTCTTCTCAAAGGAATACAAAGTGTGTTGAGGGGGACTTGACTGCTATTTCTGTTAGGTTTTACATGTGCATTGAGGTTTCCTCAGTGATTGTCTAACTCATATGACTTGTTTGTCAGTATTTTCTGTTGTTATTTGGACAAAATCATCATCATCATCATCATCGTCATGATCGTGTAGTTTAGTACTATGATGCTTAACGGAATTTTGTCTAGAAGTAGTTGATAGCTTCCGCTACCTAGGTGACCAAGGTGGGTGCCTTGAAACTGTAGCTGCTAGAATAAGAATAGCCTGGGCAAAGTTCAGACAGCTCCTACCTCTGCTGGTGACAAAGGGCCTCTTGCTCAGAGTAAAAGGTAGACTGTATGACGCATGTGTACAAACAGCCATGCTACATGGCAACCATCCAAGCATGATCGTTGCCAGGGCAGCTGACTGGCTCCTGTGCTGGTGGCACGTAAAATGCACCATTCGAGCGTGATCATTACCAGCGTTGCCTTACTGGCACTTGTGCCAGTGGCACGTGAACGACAACATTCGAGCGAAGTCGTTGCCAGTGCCACTGGACTGGCTCCTGTGCAGGTAGCACGTAAAAAACACCATTTGAGCATAGCTGTTGTGAGTACCACCTGACTGGCCCTCGTGCCGGTGGCACGTGAAAGCACCCACTACATTCTTGGAGTGGTTGGCATTAGGAAGAGCATCCAGCTGTAGAAACTCTGCCAGATCAGATTGGAGTCTGGTGCATCCATCCAGCTCGCCAGTCCTCGGTCAAACTATCCAACCCATGCCAGCATGGAAAGCGGACGTTAAACGATGGTGATGATGATGATGATGATTTATGCCCTGAGCTCAAACGCCACCAAGGTTGACTTTGCCTTTCATCTTTTAAGGGTTGATGAAATAAGTACCATTTGAGCACTAGGATCAATTTATTCAACTAACTTCCTCCCCCAAATTTCAGGCCTTGTTCTTATTGTAGAAAGGATTGTGTTATTCTTTTATTCTTTTACTTGTTTCAGTCATTTGATTGCAGCTGTGCTGGAACACCACATTGTAGGGTTTCAGTTGAACAAATGAACTCCAGGACTTATTTCTTAAGCCTAGTACTTATTCTATCGGTCTCTTTTGCCAAACTACTAAGTTACAGGGATGTAAACACACCAACACCAGTTTTCAAGCGGTGATGTGAGGATGAACAGAGACAAAGACACACACACACATACATATGATGATTTTCTTTCAGTTTTCATCTACCAAATCCACTCACAAGGCTTTGGTTGACCTGAGGCTATAGTAGAAGACACTTGCCCAAGGTGTCACGCAGTGGGACTGAACCCAGAACCATGTGGTAGGGAAGCAAGCTTCTTACCACACACAGCCATTTAGTACATTTAACCTGTTCCAGCTACAATTGTTTGAACTATACATGAATTTTCAGCACAAAACTCTCTGTATTTTTCATGTTTTAATACTTAGAAAGCTTTTCTACTGCATTTGAAATTTGTTTAATTTTACATATTTATATTTTTTTCACATATTTTAGTTTGAGGAGTGGGTGTGCCCATATCTTTTGTGAACCTTCCCACACTGGTGATATCATTGTAGGATGATTAATAGTATTTTATATTTCAAGTTATTAATAATAATATTTGGGTAATGCAATTACTTCTCTGACCCCATTAACTATTAACTTCATATTAAACATCTTAAAAGATCATGGAAACAGTCTTAAACAACCACCTCCTCCAACATTTGTAAGATGCTTTTTCCTCAGTTACCACTAGTGTGATTTTCAGCCAAATCTATGTTGCCCATTAATATGACAACCTCCCCACATCTTCACAAATTTTACTCTTTGATACTGTCTGGTATATAACACTCTTAAGTTTGCTGCCTACTGGCCCCATCCTATCTTGAGGGTTAGGAATTTTGTCAGAATTCAAATGTAGTACTTTAACCCCCTTAGAGAATCAGAAAATTGAAGTCATTTCATTGAAAGAATATCAGTAGTGAACATTAAATGGACGTGATTCATCAATGGCATAGCTCGAGTGTATGCCATCCAAGGTAGCCCTTCAGTTTCCTGCCCCCACCCCCTCCAGGCCCTCAAGCCTATACAGGCTTATACAGTAAACCCCAAAACGTCCCCCATAAAAGTGCTACTCTGGGTAGACTGTGCCATCCTCATCCCTCTCCTAGATGTGCTATTGTGATTTATTTGTAATAAGGAAAAATCTACAAAAGATAATTTGTTCATTTTTCTTTTAATACATAATATAAAAAAGAAGAATAACAAATACAATGTGATATTAAATGTAGAGTGAAAGTTCAGTCTTTTAACTGGTATGTGTTTAATGTTGAACATTTAACAATGTGGATATTCTTTTAATATATAGAACAACAAGATTCCTAATGAATACCACTAAAGAAAGAGAAATAAGTAAATAATTTTGCAGCAAGGTTCTGGTAATCATTAATCAATACAGCAATACTAGATAATGTATGTTTTTGTTTTCAATGTTTCATTATATTTCCAGAGATATAACACTTCAAATAAAAATATTAGTTGTTTTAGTTTTTATGAGGCAAGGCGGGCACTAATACAAGCTCATTTAATTTAAACCTGCAGCAACAGAGCTACTCCACCAAGAATCCACTTGCTTGATTTCTCTTTCGATTTCAAATTAAATGTCCATACAAATGTCGGGCCTCGTTGTTTGGTCTTATAGACAGGACATTGATAAATAGTTTTAGTATCCTGTCGGTCAACTGGAATGGCTTTAATGAATATCACAGGCATTACTGGAGTGAGATCTTTTAGTCGTGACTCAGCAATCATTCCACTCTGCATGTCCCACCGAGCACCTTCCATAAAGAGCCCATGAATGTAAGCTCCTTCTCGAGGTGGTCCTGCCATGTCATCTCGCATTTTCTTAGTCACATCACACTGCAGACACATCTTGTCTAGTGGCCATTCACTTTTACGTGCCATTTGCTGCATGATAGCTGTAAGAAAGGACTGTGGGTTAAAGAAGCCAGCCAGCCAAACAGCTGCTGGTAGCTGAAAGTCTGTTACCCAACTCTCTAGTTCCTTCACACGTTGCAAAAGATCTGCATACCATGTGGTGAGGTTGTACAGAGAAGGGTATGCCCTTTTTGCCCAGTTGCCTGGCACTTGATCCATAAAAAGAGAGTTGCTTAGTTCTTCCATGTCTGAGGTGATTGTCAATTCACCCTGAAAAAGAAACAAGGTAAGTGGTCAAATTAATGAATAAATTAAATTTTTATCCTAAGAAATGTAATTAATTTGTAAGGAGAAAATATTTAAAAAGAAATATAGCTTTATTTAAGTGTATGCATGGTGTGTTTTGAAAAATATTAACAATGATTTTACCTTTAAACCTAAATCAAGTTCTTTTAAGGTCCTTCTAATTTCTGATGTTAACAAATTCATTCGTTCGCATTCTTGGAATGCTACGACTACATAGGGAGTTCTTTCTTCTAATGGAACTTTAGCCATTATTTCTGCCATGATAAATTCTTCTGGTAATTTTTCAATAATTTCATCCAAAATTGACTTTACCTACATAAAGATAAACAGGTAAGTATTAAGATCTTTTTAGAAAAACATCATCTGGCCACAGAATGCTGTTTATACTTTGGTATGTATTTGTGTGTGTGCATGCATGCATTCATATGTGTGTGTGTGTGTGTGCTGTTATACATTTAAATATACTTAGAACAACACAATCTACACATGTAAATATCAAAATAGATAATTAATTATACTTATAATCATTTTACATCCGCTTTCCATTGCTAGCATGGGTTGTATGGGTAGTTATGATACAAATTAGTTCTTATTTGAAGTTACTGTCCTCCTAGATAGGACAAGGACGACATGTCACTTGCATTTTTCATCTTCAGCATGTCTTCTATGGCCAGATACCCTTCCTATCAACAGACACTTTACAAAGTGTTCTAAGTACATTGTAGAGTTGCAGCAGTCTAGAAAGGTTCTTTTATCCCTAGTAAGGCTATCAAGTCCTCTCAACTCTATGTTGCTTCCATTCAATGGTCAACCACTTTACAGACTGTACTGGGTACATTTTATAATATAACCACCACTAGAGAAATCACATTGTGTCTAGGAAGACTATCACCTCATTTTATAAATTATTTTTGTGTATAACAAAATTATGAATAACATGTTTCTCAAGGTGCTTAAGCATCAATATAGATAATAATAATAATAATGATAATAATAATATAATTTAATGTTAATAATAATATAAGATCACTGTTTGTACCATGTACAGCAAGATCTGGAACAAATGTCTGCATATTTATTCTTAATATGTCTGGGCAGGTTCAAAAACAGAATACGCTAGTTGCTGTAATATATGTCAAAGGAGAAAAACCTCTCTCTTTTATGATAATAGTGTGTCCAACATCCTTGATTCATTGGCACAGAATATTCTGGGACAGTGGTGTTTTGACTTGTGTCTCGTCAGCCAGAAATACCCCAGATCTTTGAGTCTAGTCAAGCAGATGGCCTTTGTTTGTAACTTTCAGTGAATAAAATGTTTGCTGATATGTTTGCCAGTCGATATAAAATTGTCATTTGCATTGTGTACAGCAAGATCTGAAGCAAATGTTTGCATATCCATTCTTAATACATCTAGTATAATTTGAGGTTTCTAAAACCTTATGAAGATGCATAGCCAAGTGGTTAGGGATGTTGCACATACAATTGCAAGATTGTGGTTTTAGCTCCCCAAACCATGTCATTTTAATCCACTCAGCTGTAAATGAGTAACCCTGTGATGGATTATCATCCTGTTCAGGGGGAATGTTGCAGTCTTGGTCACTTATACACCATAGGAACTGGGTAACCAGTTCAGTGAGCCCTAGGACTGAACACTGTACTTTATTTTGCTTTTTAAAACATTAAATTATATTTTTAAAACTCTGAAGTGCATCTAAATAGATGCCTGAGGTGGCATAACCATTTTAGAACCATTTTTCTCTCACTTCTATCAATTAACGATGGAGCCTCAATGGGATCACTTGTCTTGCTAGAAATAACAGCTAAATCTCTTTCAAACTACACCCTACTATTTTTAAAATGGGAGGACACATATGATGTAGTCCAAGATAGACTATGAATGAAAACAAAGATGAAGGTCATAGTTGAAACGTCTCCAATCCTAAATCAACTTGATTAGGACTTCCTTTCAGTAAAACAACTTCCCACCACATGAAGGAAACTTTTCACAGATATACATATTGTTTTATTTTACATGTGCTTGCCTCCAGGCACATACAAACACATTCAGACATACACACATGCATATATGTGCATGCATTTATGCACTCACAAGCACACACATACAAAAACATAAATGTAAAAGAATTGGATATTTACTTTTTCTTCTCGGCTAACACCAGCTTCTGAATCACTACCTGCATCTCGAGGCTGCATTTCAAATACTGTGCGGAAAAGATGCTCTGATGTACTTGTGAGGAATTCAATTTCTGCATTTGGATGTAGACCATATAAATAGGGACTTTCTGTTGGAATCATCTCATCAATATATGTGTGATAGCCCTTGTAGTCAATATTTGGTGGAATTGGGAATCCAGGAGCCAAATAGAGCTCTGTATCAAGCTGTAATGTAATATAAAATAAAAACGTTAGGGGATGTAGATGATAAACAAAGCATAGTATTCATCTGGGAACTGAATTAAAGTATTGTGTTTTGTTTTGTTTTTTTGTGTTACTAGTAGTACTGGAAATGCTAATAATGGCAATAGTGATGATGATGATGATGGTGTAGTATTTATTTATCATAATAACAAATGATCGAGACCTTTGGCAAGATCCATCAAGCAAGTGAAATCATAACTGTGGCAGATACTGGTGTATTGCAGCCGGTACCTGTGCCGATGGTACATAAAAGCACCCATTACACTCTCAGAGTGGTTGGCATTAGGAAGGGCATCTAGCTGTAGAGACCATGCCAAATCAGACTGGAGTCTGGTGGAGCCCCTCAACTTACCAGCCCTTGTTAAACCATCCAACCCATGTCAGCATGGACAAATGGACACTAAATGATGATGATGATGATGATGATGATGATGATGATGATGATGATGATGATGATTTATATTACAATGAAGGCATGTGGCCTAGTGGTTAGGAATTTGCTCTTGAGATCACAAGATAGTGGTTTCAATTCCTGGATCAGGTGATACATTCTGTTCTTGAGCAAAACACTTCATTTCACATTGTTGTGTGATCACTTTGATGTCTGATGTGTGGCACAACGTACACCTGTTCAGCCAATGTTGTTCTGATGGAAAGAGCAAGCTAATGTGCAGCACAGACATTTGATCACTACAGACAACTTATCTGTGCAGGTTGTTTGACAAGAATCTGCAAAACTCTCATCTGTCATTTACAACAGAAGTGTCCACAAAAAATAAAAACACCCTGTATATCACAGACATGTATCTTGGTTTTTAGAATTATATACACCATATCTCTGCATATTAGTAGAGATGACTAAAAGGATTGGTGCTGAGAAGCTGGTTGTATCACTGACTCAAAAAGTCCGATCTAACCCATGCCGACATGAAAAAGCAGATGTAAAAACAACGATGATGAAATGGTGACCCATTTTGCCATAGATTACAGATTTCCTATAAGTCAGTCACTGATTCATTGCATTTCCGACAGCAAAAATTGACAGGGGATTATCTGTGTAATTCTGTAGAGAACAAACAGAACAAGGAACACTGCTCAAAAGCATCAGTTTTTTTTTGGGGGGGGGGCAGTATTATTAAGGCAGCAAACTGGCAGAACCATTAGCATGCCAGGCAAAATGTTTAGCAGCATTTCATCCATCGTTACATTCTGAGTGCAAATTCTACTGAGGCTGATTTTGCCTTTCATCCCTTTCAGGGTCAATAAAATAAGTACCATCAGAGCACCAGGGGGTCGATGTAAATGATCTAGCACCTCCTCCGAAATTGCTGGCCTTGTGCCAAGATTTGAAACCAATACCTATATCTTTTAACAAATGATATGCATAATTTGTATATATATATATAGCTCCTCTACAATAACCTACTTGCCACTTCCTCCTTCTCTCCTCCCATATTCTATACCCTCCTCTCCTTGCATAAATGCTGTCCTCCACCCACTACCAAAGTTTTTATAGTCTCATGAGGTGCATGGTGACCTCACTAGTGCTGATGGCATAAAAAACACCCAGTACATGCTATGAAGTGTTTGTCACTAGGAGGGGCATCTAGCCATATAGAAACCATCCCAGCATGGAACATGGACATATTATAATGACAAGAAGGATGATGATATGTGTGTGTGTGTGTGTGTGTGTGTGTGTGTGTGTGTGTGCGCGCGCACTCACCCACAGCTTTAATCACAACCGTGTCTAATGTCTAGTTTTGGAGGGAACATGTTAATATAGGTAGTTGTGGTGGTGGTGGTGGTGGTGGTGGTGATGATGATGATGATGATAATAATCAGGAGGAGGAGGGCAAGGAGGTATTATTTTTGGAAGGAGGATGTTAGTAAAGTGGGAAATAATGCCAAGTAAGATAGTGATGGTGGTAGTAGTAATAGGCAACAACTCACCATGTCCGGATGCATGTACACTTCAAGATAAGTTATACAAAGTCGTCTGTCCCAGTCATCTGTGATGTGCCCTCCATACATGATTTCCCCAAAAAGATAGCGTAAATCTTCCCAGGGGACTTTGTTGTTGGCTTCCAAGTAGTTGTACAGCACATTAACACTGATTGTCAGATCACCAACATTAAAAGGGTAAATTCGGTTCCAACCCTGAGGTCCAAACTTTCTCCGTTCTTGAACAACAGCATGAAAATAGCAGAGAGCAAATAAGATGCTCTTAAACTCTACTTCTCGTGCACACTTTTCCAAAGTGTCCTTTAGAAAGATGGATAATAAAGAAATCAGAAACACATACATAAGAAAATAATAGGCAAATAGTAACAGGTAAATGCTATATTGAAATATAACAGGTATAAATTAACAAACTAATAGTCATCATTCTTTTTATTCTGCTCTCTATTCCTGGGAGGGTCATAGGGATAAAGTCCCCAAGCATGTCCTCCATAGGATCCTATCAGAAGCAACCATTGTTACACCTTCCAATTGAATTTTCAAGCATGACCAACTGAGACTATGGATATTATCTAATCATCTCATTCTTGGCCAACCCCTTGGTCTCCTGCTGATTGGCTCAGCTTGAAGAGCTTGTTCTGTGATTCTTTCCTCCAACATTCTAATCAAATATCACATACAAATAAGAATTACAAATATAACATGTAAATATAAAATGCAAATATAACATATAACACAAATATTGCATATCATGTACAAATATCACATATAGATATAACATACAAATATCACATGATACATAAATATAATACAGAAACATACAAATTGAAATCTGGTTCCTCAAGGTTGACAAATCATGATGGCTTGGCAGATTCAAGGACTGAATTTACCAGCATTCTATTGTAGCCCAAGTCCTATTACATTTACTGATCAACTGGATTACATTACCAAAAACAGAGTCCCTTAAAAGGAAGATCAGTGGCTTTTTCTAAAAGTGGTTGGGATTTCATGCAGTCTAAACGGTGTAGCACTGTATGGGACCAGTAACATCTTGCAGCTCCCATTCAGTGTTCTCACTGAAGAATTTAAAGTAACACGAGTAAGAGAGGTGTTACCTTACATGGACTCCTGCTGGCTTCAATGTGAGAACAGAAAGGAAATGGAAGACAGAGAAAGCAGAGAAAGTGGATGAATCACACCTAATACAAAAGAAGCTGGTGAGCATCTTGACAATTGGCAGAGCAGGCTAAGGTTTTTGTTTTTGCTTTTGTTCTTTTCCAAATACACATGTTGGCAAGGCCCAGGGAAAAGAGAAGTATCATATCATTCAAGAGAAGGTCAGAGCAGATGTTGAGGGGAATGAGTGATCAGAGTTGTAAAAGGCAGGGGACAATTGACAAGAGAATGTGCACCAATGCAGGATTTCTTAAGGGAGGTGATGAAAATTATAATAGTGTGCTATGGCAATATATTTACTCTAAATGGGTGACAACAGAGAAACACCAAAGTATACATAATGCAGAAGTGTAGCAGTCTTTCCCCAAATCTGCCAAACATGCCACATAATTGATTTATTTAAGTTCAAGGGAAGAATGTACCATCCATAAATAAGATGTTCCAATTCATAGAGGTTACAAGAAGATTTAACAATAGAAACATTTAGCTATTTTTTTGTCTTTTCCCTTTTTCCTTTCGTTCCTTCCTTTTTATATATTAGAGGTAGTAGATATTTTTTCCAGCTTGTCATGGCTTTCTGGCTTCACATACAAGCTTAAATTTATTGAAAGAATAAATAGTCAACATCTCTTATTTATGAAGGAGGTAAGCTGGCAGAATTTTTAGCGTGTGGGATAAAATGCTTAGCAACATTTCTTCCAGCTCCTTCTGTTCAGATTTCAAATACTGCCATGATCAACTTTGCCCTGTGTCCCTTTAGGGTTCATAAAATAAATTGCCATTCAAGTACTGGGACTGATGTAACTGACTTGTCTCCTCCCCTCAAAATTGCTGGCCTTGAACCCAGTAATGGATCAGTATCCCATTTAGGGGAAATGCTGTTATCTCAGTGAAGGCACATAACTCAGTGGTTAGAATGCCAGGCTCGCAATCACGAGGTAGTGAGTTCAATTCGCAGACCAGGTTGTATGTTGTCTTCTTGAGCAATACACTTTATTTCATGTTGCCCCAGTTAACTTAGCTGTAGAAATGAGCTGCAACATCACTGGTGCTAAGCTGTATTGACCTTTGCTTTTCCTTTGGATAACAACAGTGGTGCAAAGAGGAAGCTGGTATGCATGGGCAACTGCTGGTCTTCCATAAATAATCTTGCCTCAACTTGTACCTTGGAGGAGAACCTTCTAGGTGCAATCCCATAGTCATTCATGACCAAAGGGGGTTTTTACCCTTTTACTTTTTACCCTGTGATCTCACTGAGTAACTGGTCTTATTTGTCCAAGAGCTCAAGAGATGAACTATCTCTTACTTAATACTAGTAATTACTTTCAAATCACGGAAAAACGATAATTCATTTCAAAATAATATTTTACCTGATCAAAGTTGTCTAATGCTTTATGCAAGTTAGCTTGCATACCAGTAGGAGGCTCATTCGTAATTTTGATGGCTGACTCAAGAATACCTTGAGGTATGGTGTGGGAAGCAGCAGAAGCGGCAGGTTCAGCACTGATGAAAACTCTGTAAGATTCATGGCTATCTACACTATATTCTTCTAACTTCTTCTCTAAGTTGGCCAGCCATTTTGCAACAAGATGCACATTCTAAGAAAAATATATTCATGAAGACAAATTATTGTATTAAAATATATTAACATATAATGGAGACATGCTTAAGTCTGTGGTTAAAAACTTCACATTGCAACCACATGGTTCTGTATTTAATTCCAATGTGCAATGAGAAAGTGTCTTCTATCCCAGCCTTGAGTAAACTAATGCGTTATGAGTGAAAATAAATTGTTAGGAATTGAGCAGAAGTCATTCAAGTGTGAGTGTGAGTGTAGATAGACAGACAGAGAGACAGATAAATTGTGAAATAATAAGTGGATGGATGGATGGATGGATGGAGACAGACAGACAGACAGACAGACAGACAGACAGACAGACAGACAGATAGTGAAATAGATATGTATATGTGTGTGTGTAGATAGATGAATAGATAGATAGATAGACAGTGAAATAGATGTGTGTGCTGGTGGAAATTGACATAAACACCTTATAGTATTTAAGTCTGAAAAAGAGAGACGACTCTCTAAAAGGTTGTAACTCTGGCAAACAGAACCATTTGATAAATAGTGATCAATAAAATGTATACCAAATTTACATATTGTGCTTGAAAAGAGTATAAAAATGTGAAACCACTGGATGGCAGAATCAGACAAAATATCTTGCAGTAATTAGGTTTATCCCTTTATACTCTGAGTTCAAATTCTGCTAGATGCTCTTCGTCTTTCATAATTCTGAAATATGAAACTGATAATCTAAGTACTTAGGTCAATGTAATCAACTATACTTTGGAAGGCATTGCCTCAGCACAGCAAAAGTCAAATGATAGAAACCAATAAACCATAAAAGAATGAAAGACTGTATTATTTGTCTTTTTCTCACTGGATACAAAGTACAAAGTTATAGGGACAGGTTGTGTATGATGTTGGGGCAAATTACATGAATGACATATACATCATTATGGTTTATTGCTTTAACATCCACTTTTCTATGATTTTATAGTATAGATACACAGTAATCCCCTGACTATCGCAGGTGTTATGTTCTAAAACCTCCCACAGAAATAATTAAAATCTAAAAAAATATAAATACCTATCGGCTGCAGAAACCCGCCATATACTGAGGAGTCCCGATATAAATTTACGTATATTAGCCAGAAAAATCCATAATGTACTGCGTATGCGATAGGTGAACCACAATGTACTGAATGCGTGATAGGTGACCCACGATATAGCGAGGGATTACTGTTTATATATATGTAGATACACATCTATATTCATGCTGTGTGTGTCTGCTAACTGACAAGACTAAGACACCATAACTTACTTGTAGGATTACCCAGTGTCCATCTTGAGCTGATATATCCATAGCTTCTTCAGCTATGATTTCTTGTCCTTGACCCAGAGATATGTTGTGGAAGTTCTTGTTATCATTTGAGAAACCTAATTTTTTGCCCAATGCCTCTACATCTTTGAGGGGATCCACTCCAGGAGACAAGATAAAAAATACTGGAGTACCAGGACCAGATTCTTCATAAGATTTAGCAAAGTCCACTTGGCGTCCTTCAACGTACTGTGTACCCATCTTCTCTTCAATGAAATTCCTGCAATAGCAGATATAGAACTGGTGAAATATGGGGTTAATTAGCAAACCAGATGAATTATTACAACTGTTATTTTTAATACTAATCAAAAAATGGAATGGAACAATGCTTTAGAAATTAAAGTTTTGAATTATCAATTCAAAGATTATGGGTTCATCTTTGCAGCAAGAAATACCCTAAACTCTTGTATCAGATTGACAAGAAATATTTACCTCACTAAGCCTATTGTTGTTGTTGTTGGCACTCCATCGCTTACGACATCGAGAGTTCCAGTTGATCCAATCAACGGAACAGCCTGCTTGTGAAATTAACATGCAAGTGGCTGAGCACTCCACAGACACGTGTACCCTTAACATAGTTCTCGGGGAGATTCAGCGTGACACAGTGTGACAAGGCTGACCCTTTGAAATACAGGTACAACAGAAACAGAAAGAAAGAGTGAGAGAAAGTTGTGGTGGAAGAGTACGGCAGGGTTCGCCACCATCACCTGCCGGAGCCTTGTGGAGCTTTAGGTGTTTTCGCTCAATAAACACTCACAATGCCCGGTCTGGAAATCGAAACCGCGATCCTATGACCGCGAGTCCGCTACCCTAACCACTGGGCCATTGCGCCTCCACTACACTAAGCCTATAAAGGTCATACATTCATCAACTTTTCAAAATGGTGGATAATGTTAATATGTACATTCAACAGTAAAATAAAATACTTGCCCCAAAAGTTCTCTGCGAATATACAATTACAATGTTTTGTTTTAATAATTCTTTTTAAAAGAGAAAATATTGAATTGAAAAGCTACAAATACATAAGTTTATAGAACCATTCAATGAAGAGGAGTAATGCCAAAACATTTGCAGACCATTTCAGTTTGGTGAAGCTGATGTAGATTGTTTTTCATCTTGAATTTTTGTAAGTTGTTACTGAATTCCAGAGACAAAGTTCTGGAGAAGGATGAGAGGATACAATTGCAGAATATGAAGTGGAGTAATATACAATAGAGATGGTGAGAGGAGGAGAATAAGTTGGGTTTCGGTAGATTTGGTTCATAGTTTCTTAGTTGAGAGGAGTACAAGCCATTGTAATAGGAGTAAAAAGAATACCTGTGGGTTAAGGTACGCTAAACAGAGGAGCTTTGGAAATCAGTGTATGTGCCTTTAGCAATCAGTTATTATAGCCGGTTTACTGCCCAAACAGATGGTTTGGGGTTCATCATCACTTTGTGACACCTTGAAAAACAGATAATGATTAGCAATAGGAAAATAATCTCACTGTAAAACAATGCTTCTACAGTAGCAGCAGTGGTGGCAGCAGCATCATCATCACCACTGCTGCCACTGCCACCACTGTCATCATCGCCATCATCTGTCTGCCTTCTGTGTTGTCATGAATTAGATGGTTTGACATGATCCAATGAGCTGGAGAGTTGTGCTGAGCTCCATTGTATACTCTGGCATGGTTTCCATGTTCTTCCTAAAGTCAGCCACTTTACAGAATGTATTGGATGCTTCTTTCATGACACCGGCACTAGTGATGTCACCAAGTAAATTGCAAGACAAAGAAAAGGAATAAGGAAAAAAAAGCCCTTGACTGAGTGAGTTGTAGTAGACAAGGAAGAGGCTTTATGTGAGGAGTTGAGAGGCACGGATATCTTGCTTTAGAGGAGATGCATGGCTACCCTGTATTGTATAAAGATGGATGGGAGTATCTGGAAAGAAGAGAAAAATGGTGTTTATCAAGGAGTCAAAGAAACAACAAGTGCATGGTTACGGTAACTGGCTCATGATCACAAAGTTGTGAGTTCAATTCCTGGTGACACATTGTGTCCTTGAGCAAGACACTTATTTCACGTTCCTCAAGTCCACTCAGTTGGCAAAAATGAGACGTGCCTGTAATTCATAGGGCCAGCCTTATCACATACTGTGTCACACTGAATCTTTCTGAGAACTACATTAATGGGTATGTGTGTCTGTGGAGTGCTCAGCCACTTGCACATTAATTTCACGAGCAGGCTGTTCCATTGATCGGATCAACTGGAACCCTTGTCATCATAACTGACAGAGTGTCAGTTAAAGGAACAAGAAATGTCACAAGAATTAAGCTACCTGTTGAAACTCACCTGATTGCATATGTCATTCTGTCTGGTCGGAGAGCCCTCATCATGCAAAGTTTCTGAAGAGATGTTTTATTCTTCCATTCCTGAGGAAACTTCTCCTTTTCTGGAGATTCACACTCAACGAATTTCTTCCATCTTTTAGCAGAGCCTTCTATGTCCCTATCCAAGTTGCGAAAATCTTCAAGACTGGCCAATGCCTAGAGGAATATAATATTGATTTCATTTGAAAAATTTATTATTCATATTTACTGTTGAAAAGATCTCAAGGATCGAAACCGGTACTGTAATGTTCTTTATAAAAATATTTTAGCATTTTCTACTTTGTCTTTTTTCCATATATATATATATATCTACTCGTGTGTTCCCCTTCAACCTTTTACATATATATATATATATATATATTCATTAGAAATGCAGAGACGCCTATAATAGGACATCTACTCGCTAGAAATAGCAGCAAAAATACTACATACCACAAAAGTTAGGGATAATTTCGAAAGGAAATGAAAAATAAAAACTTTTACCAATCTATATTCTGTACCATGGTTTCAAGTCAATTTTAGTAAGATAAAGATTATATCTTACAAGGTCAGACTATCGTCAGCAGAATTGACCAGACAACATATGAAGCACGAATCAGTACGCAGCATGGTTCGTGTTTTTTATGTCTAATTTTTCAAAATATACCGCGTATTTACGGTTTACCTAATCGGCAGCAAATACAAAAATGCAAAATGCCGAAATTCCTACAGAAAATCATCCAAAAAGAATTTTATCATTATTAATAAATTATAGGCGTCTCTGCATTTCTAATGAATAATACATAGTCTATTGACTGTTTTTACTCTCGCTAGACCACTGGTGGTAAGTAAAATTTCTAAAATTTTCTTTGCCACCCTATAATTTATTAATAATTTATTAATATATATATATATATATATATATATATATATCGTTGATGCTATTAGAATTTATAAACTTCAAGAGGATGTGAAATAATTCTTTTCTTGAATAACGAATCTTGAAGTAAATAATGTGCTAATAATAGCATGAAAATATTGGGTTAAGAAAACTCTTTGATACCTTGGATATAAAATGTCAAAGGCTACCCAGGGAACATGAATCTACATACCCTACAAGTAGTCTTCTACTTTTTCTATCCAAGGGATTTTAAAACCCAATATTTGCATGCTATTATCTATAGCTTTATCTGCTTTGAGATCCACTGCTCTAAAAATGAATTGCATGTATGTATATATATGTATGTAGGCATGTATACATACATACATACATACAGACAGACAGACAGACAGACAGACAGACAGACAGACACAGAGACTGAGACAAAGAAATATTTTATTTTTCCATATATAGTTAAATTTTATGACAAAAGTCTTGCAAGTGTTTACATACCTTGATTCCGCCCCATCCTAAATTGTTGATGAAGTCAACAGGACTGGTAAGGTTGGGAATAGAAGGAAAACGTAATAAGAAATCCAATTCAGTTGCATTTATTTCTTTCTTCAAAAGTAGAATCTGTTAAATTGAAAAATATCTGTGTTATTAAATTCCTAGAGATTTCCTTATAAAATCAAAAAGAAAATATAATTGTTTGTGAAATATTAAACTCTCTTTGCAATAAATAACACTTTTATTGGTTATTTAGATTGGAATTAAATTAATTACATAAAGAAATCATTATTAATTAGTTAGAGTTGTTAGCATGTCAGACAAAATGCTTAGTGACATTCTTTCTAGCTCTTTACATTATAAGTTCAAATTCTACTGAAGATGACTTTGCCTTTCATCCTTCTGGGGTTGATAAAATAAGTACTAGTCAAATACTTTGATCAATATAATTGACTAAGCCCCTCTCACTGAAATCACTGGCCATGTAACAAAATTTGAGACTTTTATTATTTAGTTGTTGCTATTTAATCCCGAAATCATCCCTGATTGAGCTGATCCATAATCCAAGGCATTCCAGCCATGATCATCTCATCTTATAAATATATATAGGAGTACAATATCTACTTCACCCACACTGCAGCTTCTAGTCCACAAATGTGCTGTTCCTCTTTCTGCCTTGTCTACCACAACTATAATGGCCCTTTCTTCTTAGAGCTGGCTAGTCTTGTGCTAACTCCATTCAGACAGCCCTGACTCACTTGTCTCTCCCTCCTCACATCATATATGCTATGTCCAATACCCTGGCCCCATATTAACCATACACTCAGCCCTTCCTCTCAAGAAGGTCATCTTTTTGGAATATTCTCCCAACTCTTGTTTCCTGCAGGTGTATGCTTGTAACTGTTTAAGTGAAACATTGTGGGCATAAATTTCAGAGATTTCAGAGCGGTTGTGAAGACCACAGGCACTGCCCCTTCCTCCAAATCTAACCAGAAAAATAAACAAAATATATCGTATATTGTGTCCTTTCTGTAAGATGTAATTTGAGGAAGAGTTGGCTGTTATTCCTTACCAGTCAAGTGACCTGATTTCTATGTCTTTGTTGTTAGTTCTATTTTTGTCTGTTGTATCAGTAAATCACACAGAATCAAAATCTCTCTCTCTCTTTCAAGAGAGAGAGAGAGAAAGAGAGAGAGAGGGAGGGAGGAGAGAGAAAAAGAAAGAAAAACAAACAGACAGATTGATATTGATATATTAGTAGCTTCTGTTATCTTTATATTTTCAATATAAAAGCCACGTCAAGTTTTTGTTGCCTGAGCTGTCTTACTTAAGGCCAGATGTCTCCACAGTTGTACAACAAGTAACTCAAAGTACATACATGCTTACTTCAACTGACTGTGACATGGAATCAATTTTAATCTAAAATTCATTAACCTTTAACACTGCCTTTGATTCAGTTAATCTTTAAAGTAATGAAGAATTTAGTAAAATAACATTGTCATTAATAAACTGGTGTTTAGAACATAAATTTACATAAAATTTTGATGGCTGGCTTATTATTTAATTTAGACCATTTTAAAATAGAAAGTTTGTACCATAGGACTAGGAGTAGTCTTAGGGTGGATGGTATTAAAAAAAAGTTTAAAGGAACAATTTATCATTGTGGAGCGAGGTCGTTGCCAGAACTGCTGGACTAGCTCCTGTGCAGGTGGCACGTAAAAAACACCATTTGAGCGTGGCCGTTGCCAGTACCGGCTGACTGGCCCTTGTGCTGGTGGCACATAAAAGCACCCACTACACACTCGGAGTGGTTGGCATTAGGAAGGGCATCTAGCTGCAGAAACTCTGCCAGATCAGATTGGAGCCTGGGGCAGCCATCTGGTTCGCCAGTCCTCAGTCAAATCGTCCAACCCATGCCAGCATGGAAAGCGAATGTTAAATGATGATGATGATGTCAGACCAAACAGTTCAATCCAAAAATATATTTACTTGATGTTATCTAATATTATTACAAATCTTAGAAGGCAGTGAGCTGGCAGAGTCAATAGCATGCCAGACAAAATGCTTAGCAGCATTTCATACATCTTTATGTTCTGAGTTCAAATTCTGCTGAAGTCAGCTTTGCCTTTCATCCTTCTAGAGTTGATTACAGTAAGTACTAGTAAAACACTGGGGTCATTGTAATCGATTTATCCCCTCTCAATGAACTGGCTGGTCTTGTACCAAAATTTGAGACCAATATTATTGCAAACGTTTTTTCTCAGTCTAAGTAAATAAGAGATAGTATAGTGTTCCTAGAATCTTAGAAATGTTAAAATACACAAGAAGGTTTGTTTTTATTTTTATGAATCAATCAGAGGATGACAGGCAATGTTTGTATTTCTTTCCTTTTCACTCTCATCACGACAATGACAACGACCACTACCACCGCCGTCACCACCACCACCACCACCTCTTTCATTTTGCTCCTCCCTACTCCCTTTCTCTTTCCTCTTCCCCAGTTTTCTCTTCCTCCCACCATTTGTGTGTGTGTGTGTGTGTGTATGTGTGTATGTTTATGTGTGTGTGTGTGTGTGTGTGTGTAAGTTTACCTGGAATGCCATTTGACAAGTGAAGATGAGTTTGTCCTTCTCAAAGAGTCCTCGTGTGGTGTAGATAAAAACTGAGTATGTAATACTGTCAATCAAGTTGACAACTCGTTGTTTAACATCATCAGCTGGCTCAGCTCGTTCTATGGCCTTTTCAAACACCACACTGAAAGCCTGAAATTAGAGTTTTAGGAATTAGTACTTTGAAATACCAACAAATATATACTTTTTTTTTATTGTTTCAGTTATTAATCCACAGCTATGATAGAGTACTGTATCTGAAGATTTTCAGACAATCATATTGATCCCAGTGCTTATTTCAATCATGTACATATATCTGTGAAGTGAGTGGCTAAGTTACTGTTTTGTATGAATGGACACAATTCAACACACCATTTTACCACTATATACACATGGACACATATTTTAATATCTATCTGTATATGTAATTAGAAAGATGACAAGGGAATAGGATTTAAATAATTAACTGCATTAACTTAAAGCTGTTTCAGCTATAAGAAGCACTGCACTCTGAGTGCACAAGCTGAGTGCTTGTGCAACATCTTATAGTCATTAAAATGAAGTGTATGTTTATTTTAGAAAGCATAGTTTCTTCCAATCAAATTTCCTTTATAGAGCAGAGATCACTTTGAGACTATTGATAAAGACACTTACCCAAAGTTTTAAACAGTGAGGTCAATACCAGCACCAGATGGTCATGCAACAAACTTCTTAAACACAGGGACTACAACAGTACATTATGTTAATGCTTGAAATGCTTAAATATTTCCACTTCCTCAGGGCAAGCCATTTTATTTCACTTTTGAGCTGTTTGTCCTAATACCAAATCTATGTTAGTGTCAAAGTAAACTGCAGCAATGGACAAGGTTATTCAAGCGTCAGGTATCTTAGCTACAAACATTATGTTGTGCTGATGATGGGATATAAATGAAATAATTCTTAGCTAGTTGTCTAGTACATTAATAGCTACAATCTCATTGTACTTGAAACAATACTCTGCAATCTTAAAAAAGGAAGGACCCATAATATATTATTGCTCTCAATACATGATATCTGAATGTTAAGTAAAATGAAGACTGATAGACACAGATTAAATGTCTTTGAGAATAGGTCTTCCAGATTAAGATTGACCTTAAACTGAATAACAACATCAATAGCAGCAACTGTTGCAATATTTTAACTATCTTAACTATATGTATTCAGTAAAGATATATATAAAAAACAATTACAACTACAAAAACAACAAAGGAGCCTCAGCATAGCTGCTTCTAAAAATATTAACCAAATATCTTTCAATTCATATCTTTTTTGTCTTGAAAAAAGGTAGGGACACATTTATTAATATAGTTTTAGATATGTTCCACCTGAGAAAAGGAAGGGTTGTATAAAACTAGAATCCCTTTGATCATAAATCTGCTCAGAATTATGATCAAAGTTTGACCAGTAGCCAAGTAACAATTACTACAAAAACAACATCAATTAAAAACAAAAACTCTTGCACTGTAATTTTACCTTGAGAGAGAACTGGTACATAGGATTGATTTTGCTCAGTTCATTCAGCTGGAAGTAGAGTAATGATGCCCTTTCAGCTGCTGGTCTGTAGCTTTCTCGGGCCAAGTTGATTTCCTTCTCTGTTTTCTTTGCTTCAACCACTTTGACTTCAATCTCTGCCGCTGTCCGTTTGGTAGTCTCAAGATTCTCTACCAGAGCATAATCTCCCAAGAAGTTTCCTTCAGCAGCTGACAATCGAGCAAGTAGAGAATCTTCAAGTTTCTGGAATATAGAAATAATTTGTAAAGAGCTGGTTCAATTACTAAGATGTAAGAATACAGACTAGTATAGCAATTTATATAGACCTGACTCAATTACTGAGATGTAGCAATTTGTAACAGTCTAGTAATTCATAAGGAGCTGGCTCAATTATTGAACTGTAAGACAGGTCTCATCATTTATAAAGAATCAGATAAGTTACTGAGATGTAAATCTACTGACCGTTCTGAATCTATGAGGAAACTTTGGGTGTATCATAAACCTTATGGAACAAAGATGTGTGTATATTTATATTTTTTCTATTTTATGCATTTATCTATTTCCTTATATTATGCTAGTGAACATTTTAGATCTAGACTGATGTAAATATGATGGTGTTACTTGACTAAGAGTTCAAATAATTACAATATTAATATTGGTACAAAGTCATGAATTCAATGGAAGGGTCAGCTCAGTACTTGACAAGAACTTATTTTATAAACTCAGAAGGATGAAAGGCAAAGTTCACCAAAACAATATTAGTGGCAAGGATAAATTATTTTGCAGTTAAGCTAGCTGAAGCTTAACTAAGTAGAGTAATGTGTCATGCTTAAGACTGTATTAAAACAAGGATTAAGCTCATTTCACCTGGCACTTATACTACCTATACTACTTCACTCACCATATCTTAAAGAATATGTAACTTACTTTGAGTGTAATTTTGAATTCATTTTGTTGATGTGTAAGATCTGATTTTAGCCGTTCCAGATCTGGTCTTTCTTTGCTGACAACTGCAGCTAGAAGCTGTTCCTCAAGTCCATCTCGAGTAACTGTGAAATTTATCAATGTTGTTTGTGCCTGCATCTCAGGTTTGTAATGTGGATTTGCCAGTTTGGTATGTAGAATCAGCTGGAATGAAGAGTTATACTCCACTTCTTTGTCTCCCATTCGGATGGCTCGTCCCTGGAAAATATTTCAGTGTTTCATTTTAAGATAAAAATGATTTTTTTTCCCCCTACAATAAAATTCATGTTTTCTCCATAGGAAGAAATAAATATAGCATTACAATCCAATGAATCACACATTAATTCTAAAGTTCTTCCACTTTCTGGTACAATTAAAGCAATAAAAATAAAACCAACAACCAGACAAAAAAGGAATTCTTTTTTGGATATGTCTTACTTTTTTAATGGTATTTCTTCCCAAGAGAGGATCTAAGACTGGATCAATAGATTCCCCAAGGTTTTCAATGAGAACAGTTTCTCCTGTAGATATTGCTTTCTCAATGATTTCAAGATAGCCCTTTTGACCAATACGTACAACCTGTAGAGAAAGAAAAAAAGAGGAGAAAAGGGCAATTAAAAATAGACAGACTGAAAAGGTTACATATTAATATTTACAGATACACAAAGGATTTTACAAATGATCGGTTGATTCTAAATGAAAATTAGTGATCTTGTTCTTTTATTATTTTATTGGTTTCAATCACTGGACTGTGGTCATGCTGGGGCTCTGCCTTAAAGTTTTGTCTTTTGATTTACTACATCACTTCCACCTCTAATATGTATTTGCACTTGGTATTTATAATATTGATTTCCATTTTGTGAACTGCTACATTACAGGTTTGAGATGTGGTTCAATGCCACTAAAAACAAACACATGCTCATATCAGACCCACGTGTGTGTGCGTGTGTGTGTGTGTGTGTGTGTATGTGTGTGTGTGTGCGTGTGTAAGCAAATTGAACAAATGTCCCATAAATAAGGCAGCATTTCACATTATAGTACATTTTAAATGGTTCCTTACTTATGGGACACTTGGTATATGAGTTCAAAATAGCAGCAGAGAAAAGATAACATAACAGCTAATGACTATAAGATATGTTAACAATTTTTACAAACCTTCAGCGTTGAAGAAAATCTCTTCTTAATCCACTTTATTCCTTGAAGCTGAGGATCAACCATTAGAGGCCATCTCTCGCAGTTTGTGAGTATGGTAGCATTTTCAATTGACATTCGGTCACTAGGTAAACCCTCATTGTTCCACTCAGCAATACTTGCATCATCTGTTAGTAAAGTCAAAGGGTCTAAGCCTTCAGATATGGGAATTATTTCCTTTACTGAATTCAGATAATTAGTCCAGTGCTTATTGATGAGATCGAGCCTGTATGATTTGGTAAAACATCCAAGGTATGAGACAAATGATGTGATGAGTAGTGTGTCACCAGGTAGAGTTATTTCTTGTTTTTTCAGTCCTCTGATTGACTCAGCCCATCTGACATTTTCAGAAGCCAGTCCTCCAACAAGCCGATTAGCCAAAACTATGGTCTTATTTGTAGCATCTGCTTCTGCTTGACACTTCATTTTTGCATTTGTAGCTTCTTCAAATTCATTTGTCAGTTTAGCCAGAGATTTTTCAAGTTCTGTGATTTTATTCTGAATGACAGCTAGCTTGTCTTGAGCAGCGGCCAATTCTGCATTTGCTTGGTTTAGTGCAATTCTCTTTGGTTCCACCTCACAAAATACCTCATAAAATTTCATAATATTGATTACCCAAGCACAGAGACCAGCTGCAGCTGAGGACTTGGCACTTATCAACTCAGGGTTGAATTCCTTGTCTGTGAGGTAGGCCTGAATTGCTTTACGGCAGTTTTCATGAATGTTTTCTTTATCGTATTCTTTCAGCTGAACCAATAATGTATCAACCTAAACAACAATAATAATAATGCTTTCAGAGTTATATTCCAAAATAAAAATGATTTTAAAAAATACAATTATTACCTACTTAACTATTTGAATTATCTACAAACAGTTGCATCATTATCATCATCATCCATCTTCTTCATTTTATGTCCACTTTCCATGCTAGCATGGGTTGGACAGGTTGTAAAAATTTGAACCAGTTATTATTCGAAGTTACTGTCCTCCTAGGTGGTTTGGAAGGCCACAACTTGTTTATATATTTCCTCTGTGATTTGTCATCTATAGCTGGATGCCTTTCCTGTCACCAATCAGTTTACAGTATGTATGGGGTGCATTTTATCATGTAGGTTGTCATATCCTCTTCAGAGTGTACTGGGTGGTAATTATCATGACACCAGCACTAGTGAAGTTGCCTTGCACCCCATATGACATATTAATTTCTTATTCATACATTATAAAATTATAAATGTTTACCAAAGAGTTTAACTTTGCAAGATTGTTTTGCTATATACACAGTTTAATTTTACATACTGGATTCCATCTAATCTATCCACTTGGATATTTTGTCTTAAAAAATAATTATATATGCAGCTGTAAATTGCTGAGAATCACTTTACTGGTTTACAAAACAGAAGATATCAATGAGATATCCAGTTTCTGGTTGGTTATATTCTACAATAATTTTAGCTATATCCAAGGACAAAACTATCTCTACCATCTTAGCTATTATGGTAACACTCAACAATTCAAAGTATATGTTTAACAGCTCTGGTACTATAAGCCTTACCTTACTCATTATAGTAGATTTTGCTGCTTTCCAGCTCCTGTCTTTAGGAATCTTCCCTCCTGGCGCTAACAAAACCATCACTGCAGCAGTGACATTTGTCACAGCGCTAGGCGGTGCTCCAAAAGATTTCATTTCTGTCAAGTTACTCTTTTAATGAAAAATAATAAGAAAGAAATATAAAAAGATAGAAAGAAATAACTAATGTACATCAATATGCATAGCTATATCATAATATTATATTGATTTCAAATTTTGACACAAAGCCAGCAAGTTTGGGGGAAGGAGTAAGTCAATTACATCAACCTCAGTGCTCAACTGCTACTTATTTTATCGACCCCAAAAGGATGAAAGCATGGTAGAAAGTTCAATTTTTTCGTCTTTGGATAGAGTCTGATAAGCTGTCCACAAGGCTGCGGCTTTTGTGGATATGAAACCATTGGTAACTCTATGACCACAATTTAACTTATTGTTTTAATAATATATATATATATATACATATACAGTAATCCCTTGACTATCACGGGTGTTATGTTCCAAAATCCCTGCAATAGGTGAAAATCTGTGAAGTAGAAACAGTACTGTACTGTATATTTTTAAAATTATTTTTATAATTTGTATATATTTATTTTATTATAAATGCAAAACAACACCACGGGGTAATCGACATAAACTTAAAATAATAAACCACAATATGGCAAAGGATTATTGTGTATATATATGAGTAAAGGAGAGGCTAATAATGAAATTTAGTAACCTATCTTACAGATATTTATATTTCCTAATGCTATTAAATTAATGACATAGAATAGCACTACATTAGCCAATGTCTCCTTCCTTTCAACACAGAAAGATGTCATTTGGTTGTTCTTTCTAGCAGATCATGCAATCACATAGAGACTCTCTTGTTGGTTCAGTGATGATTGTAATGATGATGGTGGTGATGTGATGATGATGGTGATAATACTGATGGTGATGACAACGATGATGACGACAGATTACTTGGTTCATCCACTGTGACTTATTCTAACTTCTTCCAATGAAAGATACCCTCATCACCCATTCCATCCATCTTTCCAACCTTACCCACTTGATTGTTTGGTTTGCTAGAAACAGCAACTAAAACTCCCATCAGTCTTAAAAATGAAACAACACATTGTAATATGTATTCCTACATACACAATATCTGAAATAAAATATGGAAAAGTCACAGCTCATACAACTTTTATCACAAGTCTTTCTGGTCAGAATAGATATGCATTAAACAATAACCACAATGAAAATATTTGAGGCTATCACCACAACCAATAACAACTTACCTTATTGAGTGTATCAAGAGCTTTCTTTGCTGCTATAAGGGCAGGTTCAGCTTTGGTAAGATCTTCTTCACAATCTTGGGCCTTCTTGCTGACTTCTTCATTGATCTTTTGTACTTTCTTCTCTTCTTCATCGGCAATGCGTTTCTCCTTGCTAACTTTCTCTGTCTCAGCTCCAACAATAGCTATCAGTTTGTTAGCATCCTCTTCTTTCTGAGCAAGTTCAACCTCTTGGGCAGCCAGCTTGGCTTTCAGGTCATCAACCTGAAAGAAAAAAAGATATACAGATAGAGAAAAGGTAACATTGTAGATTGCCAGAAAATGAAATTGTGTATGTGTGTGTGTGTATGTGTGTGTGCGCGTATTTGCATGTACGGGTGTGTGTGTGTGCACACACACATGCATATATATATATATATATATTATATATATATACATATATATATATATATATATACATATATATATATATATATATATATCCGGTTCACCAGTCCTCAGTCAAATCGTCCAACCCATTATAGCATGGAAAGTGGACGTTAAACGATGATGGTGATGATGATGATGATGATGATGATATGCTCCGTTGGATGTGTAATGTCAATGTGAATACCCGTCAGAGTGTAAGTATCTTGAGAGAAAAGCTGAACATTAGAAGCATCAGTTGTGGCGTGCAAGAGAGACGATTGCGCTGGTATGGACATGTGGTGAGAATGGATGAGGATAGCTGCGTGAAAAAGTGCCACACCCTAACAGTTGAGGGAACCCGTGGAAGAGGTAGGCCCAGGAAGACCTGGGCTGAGGTGGTGAGGCAAGATCTTCGTACATTGGGCCTCACCGAGGCGATGACTACTGACCGAGACCTTTGGAAATGTGCTGTGCGTGAGAAGACCCGGCAAGCCAAGTAGGATCGTTGCCAGTGCCCCTGGACTGGTTCTTGTGCGGGTGGCACATGAGATGCACCATTTTGAGCGTGGCCGTTGCCAGTACCGCCTGACTGGCTCCCGTAGGATTTTCGAGCGAGATCGTTGCCAGTGCCCCTGGACTGGCTTGTGCGGGTGGCACATAAAAGACACCATTTCGAGCGTGGCCGTTTTCGTGCGGGTGACACGTAAAAGCACCCACTACACTCTCTGAGTGGTTGGCGTTAGGAAGGGCATCCAGCTGTAGAAACTCTGCCAAATCAGACTGGAGCCTGGTGTTGCCATCCGGTTTCACCAGTCCTCAGTCAAATCGTCCAACCCATGCTAGCATGGAAAGCGGACGTTAAACGATGATGATGATGATGATGATATATAGAGATAGATAGATAGATATAAAATTTCCAGGATTGTAGATAATCAGGTACTTAGATATTAAAGCACCCACGTCAGGTCAGGTCAGTGATAGAGCTGCTATTGTGTACAAACAATGTATAACGACAAATACTCACTAAAGTAAACACGGATTTGTTCTCCAGTTATGCATACATTCACAAATGGATGACTCAGTACACAATGAGTTATCAAAGTCACACAGGGATACACTCATTGTACCTATTGCACCACACTCTATAGACTCTAGAGTCAAATAAATTGCAGGATCTGGGTTAGGTGAAGGATAAACAATAACAACAGACGGATTATGGTTCATTACAACTGTTTTCTAATTAATAACTGTAAAAAAAATGTCTCAGTAACACATTCATCTAACTTTTGTTAGCATCAAAAAGTTAGATGCCCTTCCTGTCACTAACCTTTACATGATTTTTTTTTTTAAGTAATGGGTTCCTTATTTCCCATGTCTTCAAAAGAACAAAGTGGGCTGACAGTTTGCTAACAGAAGTGATAACAACATCATTCACAGCAACTTATATAGAGTGTAGATGTAAACAAACTCACAGACACACAAGAGGGTCATCCTAAAAGTCATGCAAAAGTGGGCTTAACTTTTTACTAACAGGGGTCATTCAAATTGTACATGTAATGTACAATTTTGTAATGAAAAGTTGTTGCTTAAAATTCTTGATTTTTAAGAAACTTCTAAACTCATATGCCACGAAAAAAAGTTTAATAAAATGGATAGAACTCTTTATTGTTGAACTTTTACAGACCTGGGAAGAAGTGTTTCTAAGTTTCTCCAAACCATTTTCTAGACGCACAATTTGTGCCTGTAAATTGGTATTATTCTTATTCAGTAGGTTTTGATAAAGCTTAATCTGTTCTAGGAAACTTTTTGGTGTAGTATAATTGTAGCGACGTTCATTTTGGAGATAAAGGTCACTTGTATCATTCACTGATTTGTGCACAAAGGCCATAAACTTTGAAATTGCTTCCCTCATTGGTGGCTGGAAAGAAAAATGAAAAAAAATAAAAGCAAGTCAGGAAATTGAAACAAAGACTATTTGATTAAAAAATAATATCATCAAAATCCTGAATTTACAAGATAATACATGATCAATTCAAACCAATGTGAACAAAAAAGCACTACACTTGATTAAATGGTAAAGGGGTAAACTGTTATTTGCAGCAATAACAGAGAATGATAAAAATTTTAAATTACATTTTACTTTTTAAAACCCACATCACTAAGATCATATTTATAAATAGTAAATAATCAAAAGATAATGATTAAATTATATCACCCTCATCATTTTCACCACTACCACCTTCACCATCACCACTATGGCTGATATCTTTATGATTGTAATCAACATCATCATTATTGCAGGCATACATCATTCCTGAAAATCTTGCCATAATGTGGAATTCTGTAGCACAAAACCTATTTTTATAGTGCTTCCATATGTAATATGTTATGTAACAAAGAAACAAATGGGCAAATGGATTTAGTGTTACGAAATTCCATGTTTCAGCAAGATTTTCAGGAAAACACAGTGCTTCCATAATACAAGAGATGTCTTTATGTTAAAATCCATTTTTCTCAGTTAGTGTGGGCTGTCCTGTGTCATTTTTTATTTTAGGTCCAATGCTCTCAGATCTGACCTAGCTACTTTCTCATAAAATCTTGCTTGTTCAACCTTCACCATATGACAACTTTACACCCAGCATGTATCAACAAGTCACATGTTAAACACAGCATTCTCTCCTGCATCCATCATCTCATGTTTCTGGTTCTCAGTCCCTTTCCCTTGCACTTATCTTTTATCTTTTACTTGTCTCAATCACTGGACTGCAGCCATGCTGGGGCACTGCCTTGAATGGTTTAGTTGAAGAAACTGACTTCAATGCTTATATATTTTTTTAAGATTGATACTTATTCTATTAGCCACTTTTGCCAAAACTGCTAAGCTACAGGGATGTAAACAAACAAACACAGATTGTCTGCAGTGGTGGACAAACATAAAACAGACACACACACTTACAAAAATATGACAGGCTTCTTTCAGTTTCCATCTACCAAATCCACTCACAAGGCTTTGGTCAGTTCAAAGTTATAGTAGAAGACACTTGCCCAAGGTGCCATGCAGTGGGACTGAACACACGATCACATAGTTGAAAAGTAAGCTTTTCAACCACACAGCTACACCTTCTCACTCTTTTTCTCATGAATACCACTGTGTAATAAAATTAAAATTTTTGTTGTCTTTGGTTAGTAAGTGTTATTTCCTATTTGCTTTTATCTAGAAGTCAGAGGAAATGACTATTATTTCCTCCAAACATTGCTTTTGTGACCTAGACATCAACTTTTTCCTCTGACTGCATATCCCTTCAGCTTGATACACTCATCTCTTCTTCTCATTACTCCATCTGTGTTACATGTTACTTTCGAACACATGCACACACACACACACACACACACACACACACACTCACACACTCTTTCACAAGCGTGTGCGCACACACACTCTCACACACACACACACACACACACAGCAATCATTCCTCCTCAGAGTCGCTTCCCTTTTAAATTCCCTATCCATCAACATTTTGCACTTTGATGTCAACCTGCAGATACTGTCCAAACTCAACATCAATCTGATAAGCTTCAGTGAACCTCTAAACATCATAGGCACTTTTCCTCCTCCTCCTCCTAATTAATAATAAAGCAAGTCAATAAGGTTGGTAAACAGCTACTAATTTGTATGATGTCACTAGTACTGCATTATGTTCATGATCAACACATCCTTATCAGCCAAGTCCACCAAGATCTAAGTGAGTAGTGGCAATAAATCATTGCATAGTAAACCTAATCTGCTGTTTCTTTAACACCACCACCTAGCCCAATCATCCATAGATAAATTGGAATCCCATTCAAAGAGAAATTTGTCTTTCAGCTGTTTTAGTACAATAAAAACAGAGTTGTCATCGTCATCATTGCTTAACATCTGCCTTCCATGCTGGCATGGGTTGGATGGCCTGAGAGGAGCTGGCTTGGCAGGAGCCTGCACCAGACTTCTGTGTCTGTTTGGCATGGTTTTTTATGGCTGGATGCCCTTCCTAACACCAACCACCCAGCAAGGTGGACAGAGTGTTTTTTGCTTAGCAGAAGCACAGGTGAGATCAGTTTTGGCATGGTTTTTACAGCTGAGTGCCCTTCCAAACGCCAACCACTTTACAGTGTGGAATGTAAATATTAATTTAGGGAATTGTGGAGGTCCACAAAAGGACAAAATTGTATAGGTAAGGATATTAGCAACATTGGTACCATAGTCCGTTCGGTTATAAAGGGAAAATATGATATTGACAAGAATAATGCCTGCACAAATGATAACACACAATCCATTTTGGGTAGTGCAGTACCAGCACCATCACCTCCAGCAGCAGCAGCCACCACTGCTGCCACACTCATTGTCATCTTTTGATGCTTATCTACCAAGTTTTCAAAATATCCAATTAACTGACTTACAGCCAATAGTTCAACTTCTTCAAGGAATCTTTGACTGACAGATACTAGAGCTTCTTCAGGCCATTCATGGAACCAATCAATGCTTGTACAATTGGTAATAGCTGGAAATTTGCGACTTCGGATTCGCAATGTGGGGCCAACAGGAGAGAAACATAACACAACCTGAAATAAAGTATATTATTATTATTATTATTATTATTATTATTATTATTATTATTATTATTATTATTAAAAATTAGAAACAAAAGTTTTAACATTTTTTTGGTTTCTCATTCTAAAGATGGAAATTCTTGTAAATTTTAACAACAGTAGTTAAAAGTAAAACTCCTTAATAATCTATGACCATTTGTGTTCTCTCTCTTAAAAGATTTCCTCATCAAAGATGATAAATCTTCAAATACCAACTAGAATGGTGCCACTACTGGACACAAACACACACACACACACATCTTTAGACCACATTAAAAAAAGGGTCAGTGGACAGATTGGCATAAAATTACTCACAGACATTAGCCACTGGCCAACAGATATGCAGTCTCCCTCCTCTGCCTTTTCTGTTGCTACTACAAGAGCCACTACTCCTTGGAGCTGATTGGACTCACGTCGCCTCCAATCAGGAGTTGCTCCTCAATTTTATGTTGTGTGTCTCCACCAATAACATTAATGTACTTGAGTGGTCTTCATCTTTTATTAGGATGCAGAAGTCTCTAAAATATAACTTATGATAGGGCTTCTCATGGTGTAAACATAAAACCAAAGAGAAGATTTATGGAGACAGTCATGTTCCACCCATCCCTACTATTGTTGTTCAACGAGGGTAGGCTTTGTTGGTCAATGCCATTATGCTGAACACCAGGTAATATAGTTACCAGGTAATTTGCTTGTAGTTTTGTTGTAGTTTTGTGGTTTTCTATAGCATATCCACATTAAGAAAGACATACAAAATGCTATTCTGAACCAATACTACTGTCAGCGCTAATAACAAACAAGAATATAAATAAATATGACACTTTCAGATTTGGTTATACCTTTAGTGAACGACGAACTTTATCGATATAATATCGCCAGCAGTTCTCTCGAGTGTCTTCAAGACCTTGTGCTTTTACTTCACTTCGTACAGTGCTAATAATAGTCTCAACTTCATCGTCAGCAAAAAGATCAGCAATCTCTCCTGATGCAAGTAGGTCATTGATCAAAACAAGGAATTTTTCATCTGCTACTTGGGCATCAGTTAATAAGAAAACTGTCCCAATATTCTTCAAGCCAGCTTTTTGGTACTGAATGTTTAAATCCACTGTAAAATTGGAAAAAGAATATATGTTGTAGTTTTAGTCAACTAAAACCCTACTAAGCGGTGCTCCAGTATGGCTGCAGCCAACTAACTAAAACAAGTAAAAGAATAAACATATAAATATATATATATATATATATATATATATATATATATATATATGTATATATATATATATATATATATATAGAGAGAGAGAGAGAGAGAGAGAGAGAGAGAGAGGGAGAGAGAGAGAGAGAGAGAGATATAAATAATAATGATAATAATAATAAAAAGTAACAAGAAAAGAACGAGACCTCGATATTAGAGAAATAGAGTATTATTTATATATATTATAATTTAGATAATAAGAGTAGAAATAAATATTATCAAATAATACTGTTAAACAATATCAATTTCAACTTGTGGTCAGCATACTTAAAAACATTTGAGGACAGTGAATTTTATTTAAACATGTAAAAAGTTGTCATTATAGTACTCGGAGTTTCAAGTAGTATGACAACCTTTTACTGTTTTTTCTAAATTATACACATATATATTATCTTTATCTTATGCTATTTACTTTGTATTATATTATACTTATTTATTGTGCTTTTACTTATTAATTTTTCTATATGTGACTGTGACAGTGGATTTTCATCGATGAGTTCATGAACCTTGGTTCTTTTCCCTAATACTATATATTAATATATTTTATACTGTGAAACTTAATTCAATTTTAATTTTTAATAAATTGATTTTAATTGAGTTTTTACCTGTAATTTTGGATTTTTATCCCTAATATTATTATTATATATATATATATATATATTATTGAGCGAGAGAATGAGGGGCAAGAGAGGGGATGGAGGGAGGAAGAAATTAGCAAAAACGTTAAGAGATACACTAATTCATACTTTTAAGATCTGGTATGCCATATCCTCTCCTCAGAACAATCTGGAACACTTCCAAACTGCTTATATAAGCAGCAAGTCTTGACAGGCTTTGTTTGCCACTTCCTCCTACACCAATCAAAAGTGCATTTCCTCGAGGACTTTCCAGGATGCGGTTGATTCGACAGATATGAGTCATAGCATCTTCGAACAGAACCAGATTCATGACAGCGTTGAGTTCATTGTAACTGTCCAATGTTTCTTTTAGTATTGCACTGATACTGTTCCAGTCAGACACTGGTAAATACTTAGCGTCACCTATACCTTGGGTAAAATGGCAATACAGTAATGGTTTCTTCGTCAGAGCTGATTCATCGATGTCCTGTAAGGGATAGGAATTAAAATTATTTATTTTGCATTTTTCCATTTCTGTGTGTGTGTGTGAAATGACAACAATAGTGGTGGTGGTTGTGGTAGTGGTGGTCATGGCTATGGTGGTGATAATTCTAATGATGATGATAATGATGATTATGATGGTGATTATGATGATTATCATGGTTGATAATCACGATAATGGATATGTGTTCTCATTCATGTTTAAAATAACAATCACATGTGTTAAGGACTCAAATTTAAAGACAGCAAACCTTGTCCTGTACCAGAAACAAAATTCCAAAGACAAAAAAAAAATATCAATTGAATGTTTTATTTGACCAACGAAAGATTTTGGTCAAATAAAGCAAACCAAGAAGATACAATAATTAACCATTGCAATAACAACAGCAACAGAAGCAGCAGCAGCAGCAACAGCAGCAACAACAACAACAAACAGCTTTGGCTTTCTCTTAACCTTGCAGTAGGAAGCAGTGATAAGCAAGTTATTCGTCTTAAGTGCTCTCCAAAATTGGCCTTCCCTGAAACTCTAGTATTTTCTTCTCATAGAACTCAAATATAATTGATTTTGTAAAACAATTTCTGGAACTGTTGGCACAGCTGTGTAGTAAGAAGTTTGCTTTCCGACAACATGGTTCCAGGTTCAGTCCTGCTGCAAGGCACACATAATAAGTGACTTCAATTATAGCCCAGGGCCAACCAAAGCTTTGTGAGTGAATTTGGTAGATGGAAACTTGAAAAAGATTTGTGTGCACGCACACGCACGTGTGTGTGTGTATGTGTGCTTATGTTTGTCTGTGTTTGTCACCCACCATCACTTGACAATCAGTGTTGGTGTGCTTACAGAATGAGTACCAGGCTTTAAAAAATGTAAGTACTAAGGTCAATTCATTCAACTAAAAATTCTTCAAGGTGGTACCCCAGTATAGCCACAGTCTAATGATTGAAACAAGTAAAAGATAACAGATTTTATCTAATATAGACTACAAGTAGTTTCCTCATTTTCAGGTGTCTAACATCATTAATACAACCAGTGTATCAAGGCTATTTCTTTAAAATAGTATTGTTAATTTTTTTACCTCAAAACTTTTCTTGATAACATCTTTCTCAAGTTTCAAGTAGTTTACTATATCTTTAGCATCAATCAACTTATCACAGTAAACTCTTTGAGACTCATGAGTCCATAAGCGAATCAAATCCGTTGGAGTTTTGCAACATTCCGGAGAGGAGAATAATATCCCCTGGAAGTAAAGAAGTTTTAAACAATAGTCAATCTTAACATTTTTATTCATGGGTAATATCTGAGGGAAATTAATTAGGGAAGAGAAATAGGAAAATTAAAATGAAAGCATGTTTTTTTCTTAGAACATTAGGATAATTAGCAAGTATATCACCTAATAACTTATTAAAATAGATTAAAGTAGGTAATAATCAAATAACAAGAACACAACCTTCCTACTTTAAAGTTGTTATAAATGACATTATAAATATAAGAATGGATGATAAACAAAGGCTTAAACAAGACATGCCATTAGATAGAAAAATATCAAATTAGAAAAAAAATGTATCGGGTAAATTATGTAAGAATTTCCTTTTTACAACTATTTACTCCAGTTTTGTTTCAGGTATGGCTGTGTGATAAGAAGCTTGCTTCCCAAGTAAATGGTTCTGGGTTCGGTCCCACTATAGCCTTGAGTTAACCAAAGCCTTGGGAGTGAACTTAGTAGACAGAAACTGAAAGCCTGTCGTGTGTGTGTGTGTGTGTGTGTGTGTGTGTTTGTGTGTATACATACATATACATACATATATACATACATATATATACATATATACATACATATATAATATATATATATAAAAACATACATATATATACATATATATATATACAGACATATATATATATATATATATATACATATATATATATATATATATATATATATATACATATATATATACATATATATATATATATATATATATATATATATATATATATATATATATATATATATATATATATATATATATATATATATATATATATATATATACATACATACATATATAACAGCAATGACGAATTCAAATCTTTGCACATTTGTGTGATATAGCATTTGGTGTCCCAGATATCATAGCAGCTATAAGTAAAATTACAAACAACTCAGCTGTAGGTCCTCACAGATTCTCTGCTAAAGTCCTGAAGGAATGCCATCACCTCCTCACATTCCCCCTAGCCTTTCTCTGGAGGAAATCACTAGACATTGGCTATATTCCTGATGGTTTTCTTTCTCAGTCAATCTTTCCAGTCTTCAAAAAGGGCAGCAGTTCCCAGGCAGAGAATTACCGACCTATCTCCCTTACTTCTCATCTCATCAAATTATTTGAGAGAGAGGTGTAATCTAGAGTGACTCACTTCCTGGAAAGCAACAACCTGTTGGTTCTCAACCAGCATGGTTTCCGCAATGGCAGGGACTACCTTACACAGCTCCTGCATCATTTCGACGATATCCTAAAGGCCTTGGGTGAGGGATCCAATGCAGATGTCATATATTTTGACTTCAGCAAGGCTTTTGACAAGGTTGACCACAACATCTTATTAAAAAAACTCTCCAGCATTGGAGTGCAAGGGAAGCTTCTAAAGTGGTTTAAATCCTTTCTGGTGAACAGAACGCAGCATGTAGTGATCAATGGTGTTCGATCAAGCACAGCAAAAGTCATCAGTGTTGTCCCCACAAGGCACTGTGTTAGGCCCACTCCTGTTCCTTATCTACATAAATGACATCATCAGGGTTACTAAATACAGTAATATAAAACTTTTCGTGGATGACTCTAAGCTTCTGAAGGTTGTTGACAGGATGGGAGACTGGACAAATCTTTCAGTCGGACCTAGTTGCTGTTATCCAATGGGCAAAGAAACATAACATGCAACTGAATGAGAACAAGTTTGAGTTAATCCACTTTGGTAAAGAGGCTGCACTTAAACAACCATATATTCTTCCTTCAGGCACACACCTCACAGCATCTTTGTGTCTATGTTTGTCCCCCACCCCACAGTTTGACAACTGGTGTTGGTGTGTTTATGTCCCCATAACTTAGCAGTTTGGCAAAAGTGACTGATAGAATAAGTACTAGTCTTTAAAAAAAGTAAGTCCTGGGGTCAATTTGTTTAGCTAAAACCCTTCAGGGCAGTGCCCCAGCATGGCCGCAGTCAAATGACTGAAACAAACAAAGGATAAAAGAAAAAAGATAGATCAGAAGAAAACTGCACAGAAAGTTTATATTCAACAATGGAATACAGTGAATTGCCAAAGGTGGTGATTATGATGATTAAGGTGAAAAATCAAAAGGAATAGAAATCAATAAGAAGGATATATGAATCATAACACAGGTCAAGGTGAAGTATAGGAAATTTAATAATTAAAATTTCTTACCTGGAAAATATTGGACAAATCTCTGAGATTGAAAACATAATGGAATTTGATGGCTGTGGGCAAAAAGTTGGAGGAGACTCTTTGGTGGAGAGTAAGTGCAGCTGTAATTATATTTGGTGAGAATTTCTGTACTTGAGGAGCAAAGTTATTGAAAATCAAATGTTGGCTAAGAATGCTACAATAGATGGTATTTAAAGCATCTTGAGAAGGAAAATTGATGGCAAATACGCAGAAGTGTCTCTGAAAGAAAAAAAACCAACTTTTTAAGCTTTAAGCAAAACAATTCAGAATTATAAAATTAATTATAGAATTAATAAGGGTTGAGTCATTCAAGAGGAGAGTTGTAAGAGATGAAAGAATATTCCAAGAATTGATAATAGTCATGTGCAAGAGATATAAATAAATAAATAAATATAAACAAAAAAAAAACAGATAATCTTTCAAAGAACTGGGTTTGCAATTTGGTTTTGATTCCTGATTCTAATTTAGTTGATAGAAAACCAACCAAACCATTAATGGGCCACACTGTATCTTGTCACTAACCGAAAAGACAATTCTCAAGGGGTTCACTCCATCTCACTGCCAGTTTCTGCTACAGAGTAAAACAAAAAACTCACAGCTTTTCCTAAAATCAAACATGAAATTGAAGACTTAAGCTGTTTCTCAAAATTCCTATGTATAATAAATTTTTAACTATTTTTCTTTTCACCTATGTTGTTATTGAAAAACAAAAAAAAAATGCATGCATACAGTAACTCTAATTTCTCCTCAGAATTATAAAAAGTGTAAGTGTGAGACCATTTTAGAGAAAACAACCAGAAAACACTTCAGTATTCATTCGTTGTGGTACAGTCAATATCTACGTCTCACTACCATGCAACATCATACTTAAGCATATGCTTCATGCAATCAGAACTTTGTTTGTTGAGAGTAACTCTTTGCTGTTAATAGTAATCTTGCTTTTGTGAATTCTCCATCAGTCTCAAGGATAAGCATTTTGTTGTTCAAACAATTGGATTCTTATTCATGGAATCTTTGAGTTGAGAGAGAGACAGACAGACAAGCAGAGACAGAGACAGACAGACAAGCAGAGACAGAGACAGACAGATAGACAGACAGACACAGACAAACAGTCAGACAGACAAATAGAGAGGCAGGTGGGTAGAGGAGCATTTAATGGCAGTATGCAATAGGAACACTTTATAATTGAAGACTGTTACTTTTGCAAACAGTTTTGTGTTCTAATTCTGTAGTTGACAAAGACGACATAAGAAGGAAAATTTATCATAATAGAAGCACAGAGACAGACTTTCTGTGCTTTAGATAACTGCAAAAATTTTCTTTTTCCTGAATGTATCTCAACCAGTTTGGCTATTGTTCAGAAGAGTTTTAAATTCAATACAACAGTATTGTGGGAGCCAAAGGTGATGAATTAACTAATTTGCTTTAATAATATTGGAGGAGTTAATGAGTACCGAGGATGGTAATCTAATGATTCTAAACTGATAACAAACAACAACAAAAGCAATACATGAGTGGATGAGAGAGGTTATATGAGATTCTTTCAAACTGCAAGAAACAGCAACCCAAATTGCTCTTACATCACATCCACCTCGTACGTTAAAAAAATGAAGGACATATCAGATAATGCAATCCTGGATACACCCAGCCTGAAATTAAGTAGGTTAGTCATGGCTGGGGTGTTTTGGAGATAAGTCCGCTGGATCAGAGTTAACCTAGCAATAAACAACAACAATAGTAATGCAATTTTATCACTGGGATACTGCAGAGCCATCTTAGAAGCATTGTAGGTTCCTGGGCAAATCAATGAACTGAGCCCTAAAGTATCTATTTGTTGACAACAGCAAGGTAAAGCACACATAGATCAGAATTGGCCTTAGATGCATGGGGCACCAGGGAAACTTCCCAGTGTGCCCATGCATTAAGGTAACACTGGGCTACTGACATATTGCATGATTTAAATGATAAGGTCTCACCACTCACCTGTAAACGGGGATCAATTGTAAAACTGCCAGCTGTTGGGTTCATGCAAGCAACGTATTGTGTATTGTGTATGTCTTTGACAGTCAACTTCACGCGATCATACCACTGGTTATGATCTAGATGTTGTCTCATCAGAGTATGTGGTTGTACTGTGAAATACTGGTCAACCTTAAGATTGAGAGGTGCAATGAAGGAAAATAACAGTAAGTTTATGATTGAATCTAAAACAAGCAAAGCATGGAAAGTTTGTTCTGGCTGTTGAAGAATGAACATAATATAACAGAATGCTGTATTTTCAAATCAACATAATATTTATTTAGGAGGAAAAAAATTAGTTTTAAATTTCTGAGTGAGAAGTAAGTAGTAACAATACTACAGAGTAAAATCTATTTGCTAATGTAAATTGGCAGTCCTGATTAGGACGGTGTTACTACTTTTTTTTAGCCCAAGGAATACATCTTTTTCAGCTGGCTACCGATGCACAACTGCATCCTTATACCTCAAACAAGGGAAATATTGTTCCCACTCAGCCTTAAAGGTACCTGCAGACCATGGTTTCTGAGTTATATCTCTTCATCAACACAGGCTAACCATTGGCTAGAGATGGCAGCACTAGGCTTGTTCGAGGTGTATACTTGTAAAGTGATACACAGTTACTGATCTTGTAAAGAGGAAAACAATTAATTTTAAATCTCTGAGTGAGAAGTAAGTAGCAATAGTACTACAGAGTAAAATCTATTTGCCAATGTAAATTGGCAGTCCTGATTAGGACGATGTTACTACCTTTTTTTTTAGCCCCAGGAAAACATTTTTTCCAGCTGGCTACCAATGCCAGGTACCGTTTAAGACTGTGTAGGGACATTAGCTCCCTTGTTCAAGGTATAAGGACACAGTTGTGCATCAATAGTCAGCTGGAAAAGATGTTTTCCTGGGGCTAAAAAAAAAAGTAGTAACATTGTCTTAATCAGGACTGCCAATTTACATTGGTAAATAGATTTTACTCTATAATACTTATTACTTTCATTCAACCAGAAATCTGGTAAATACAGCCACAGAAAAGTGCAATTCAGATGAATCAACAATGATGAACATACAAATGGGTGCTGAAAAGTTTCTGGCTTTAAGGGTATCATGAAAGGCCTGGTTGGAGGCCTAACCTTCTGAATTCTTTTGCAAGGCTTAGAAAAACTAGGTGTGTGAATCTGAGAGGAATATGTTGAATAAAATCATAATTAACTGATCCTCTTATGTCTTCTTTTACCCAAAGCCAGGAACTTTTCAGCACCCACCTCATGTGTGTGTGTGTGTGTGTATGTTTTGTGTGCATGTTTTGTGTGTTTTTCCCAACTTCTCTGATTGAGTATATGTAAGAAGGAGAAATAGAATGATGGTAAGTGTTAATGTGAAAGAATTGTCTTTAACAACATTGACGTCAGGCAAAGTCTCTAACCACATAGACAATCACTGATAAGTGATTATAATCATGGCAGTTTATATCAGGACAACAAAACGCCTAGAATCTTCAATATGCTTTCAAGCATGTAAATGAGAGAGAGAGAGAGAGAGTCACGTTTTCGGTGTTTGATAGCAATTTCATTAAATAGAATAAATGTTGAAAGACGTGTCTATTTGTCTGCATAGATGATTAGCAATGCCAGTTGATGATGATGATGACGGTGGTGGTGGTCGTCGTTGTCGTCATTGTCATTATCATCGTCACCATTATTATTTAACATCCATTTTCAATACTGGCAGGTTGGATGGCCCTACAAGAGCTGGCAAGGCCAGGTGCTGCATCAGGTTCCATAGTCTATTTTGGATTGATTTCTACAGCTGATTGCCCTTCCCAATGCCAAACACTTTACAGAGTGTACTGGGTGCTTTTTATGTGGCACCATCATCCATGCTTTTTATATGGCACCATTTCACTTATCTGTACAGAGATATTGACAGTTTGAGGGGGATGATCAGCTACAAACTCAATATAACTAGACATATCATTATATGAAATACAGAAAGCATATTTTTTATAAATAAAAAAAACAAGAAGAATAAAAGAAATCTTACTTCTGGCATATTCATGTCATCTACAAAGTAGATGAGCTTCTTGTTACCAAGGGGACCATAGTTTCGTCCTGCTTTTTTTTCAAGTGGTTTTTCTAGAATTCGTTGTAGCATTTCAGATGTTGTGTAAAAGTTGAAGGGCACATTGGCAATCACATATTCATCAGGGAGAGATATCAGTTTGTCCTGCATGAGGACAGTCTTGCCACTTCCTGCTGTACCAACAAGCATCACAGGCCTCTTTGAAGCAATTAGGATGTCCAGAAAGTACCGGATTCGAGTTGTTTCAGCTGTTGGCACCATAGTTGCCTGTCACAAAATATTACAAACTAACTAGTTACAATAATTTCCCAAAACAAAGTAGAACAAAACAAACAGATTTAAGATCTAATGAGCTGATAATAAAGTTGAAATAAACTATGATAATTTATAGGCCCCAATTTCACCTAATATGGAATACTACATATATATTTGGGATGGTAAACCTTTAAATGCTGATATTGTACACTTAATTTACATTATGCCAGATCAATAAGGATAGTCACTAGTTATTAGATTTGGAAACTAATGAGGGTCTGTATCAACATATATCTAAGCTACATAAAAATTCTTGCACATTTTTTGCCAGTCTTACATAGAATAAATTTGCAGAACTCACATTATATTTCCCTTATGAAATAATCCCAACTTTTTATTATATTAAAAGTTTGCAGCATAATCGAAAGTACCAATAATTATATGTACAGGTAGGAACTTATGATGAGGTCATACGAGTTAGCTATGTATTCCCAACCAGAAAATGTTCAATTCCTGGTCCATACAATTATACTGCAGCCTTTCTCATGGAAGTACCCCAAAAATAGAATTTTACCAACCTCAGAAAAATGTAATTCTTACACACATGTTATTGCTGTAGAGACACACCTGTGCATACATTAATAATACCATAATAATCACTGGCACCAAGTAACCTAAAACTTTAGCAACACACTCACCAACATCATATACTACATCCCATGAAAACTCAGTGGTGACCTCTACATTGGTGGAAGAAGTTATAATCTGGGTAATTGCCTCTACAAGTACCTTCACTTTGCATTCCAATTCACACTATAATGCACTCCAAGCCAACTCATGGCCCACTATTTCAACACACCAGGACACTCTACAAACCATGTCTGTCCACCTCAGGACATCACACACCAGAAAACAAAGAATATGACATTGTATTAGCTCTTAAAACACATCTCCTAGATTCAAGCAAAAAATTCTCCTCTTCCACTTCCTAGTCACAGTCCACCTGCTTTTACATATGTATGTCATTAGAAGCTTTCATTTTACTTTATTTCTGTAATTTTTAGTTTTATTTCTTTCCTATTTCTAAAAAATATTATTGCAAATATTTGCTCATAAATAAGAACATAAGAGCTGGTATCACAGCTTTCCTTGTGCAATTTCAAGGTTTGATGCTGACTGTTTTCCAATTTTGTCCACATAAAGGTGCAGGCATGCCTGTGTGGTAATGAATCTTACTTTAAACCACATGGTTTCAGGTTCACCTTGGGCAAGTGTCTTTTACTATAGTTTCAGTTCATCAAATGCTTATGTATATGTGTGTGTTTGTGCTTGTCCTCTTACCATCGCTTGACAACCTGAGTTGGTTTGTTTATGTCCCTGTAACTTAGCAGTTCAGCAAAAGTTACTTTGCAAGTTACAGATGTCCTTTTTCTAATTTCACAGATCGTCGAAAGTGCAGTACTCATGCTTACTTTAATATATATATATATATATATATATATATATATATATATATATATATATATATATATATATATATATATATATATATATATATATAACATATAAAACAGGCTCCCATACAGTTTCTATATATGACAGTCACTCACAAGGCATTGATCAACCCATGGCTACAGTAGAAAAGACTTGCCCAAAATGCTGCACAATGGGACTGAACCCAAAACTAGATGGTTAGGAAACAAACTTCTAAAGCAAACAACCAAACCTGATGTATATATAATTTAACAGAAGCTGAAACTTCATTGACACAGTTCCAAGTGCATTGACAATAGAATATTTCTTACTTCTCTAAATCACCTTTATCAAGCTGACTGTCTGACAGATTTTATTCATATAATGTGCCAAAGATTACCAAAACAAACATCAGCTGTCACCAATAATCAATAGCTTTCAACTGTACTGACTTAACTTCAGCAGTGGAGAGTAAACAAACTTATTGTTTACAATAAAATTAAAACAATAAACTCTAACATAGACACAAAGTCCTGACTATGGAGAAGGGAACAGTTGATCTTATCAATATCAGTACTTGATAGGTACTTTATTTTATCAACCTTGGAGGGATGAAAAGCAAAGTCAACTTCAGTGGGATTTGAACTCCAAACCTAGAAGGATGTAACTTGAGGTTGTTTGTGAGGATGTTTGTCCAATGGCTCTGCTGATTAGGACAATTAATGATAAAGATATTTTTTCTAATTTTTGGCAGCAGCTATTTTGAGGTAATTTTAATATATATATATATATATATATATATATATATATATATATATATATATATATATATATATAACATATAAAACAGGCTCCCATACAGTTTCTATATATGACAGTCACTCACAAGGCATTGATCAACCCATGGCTACAGTAGAAAAGACTTGCCCAAAATGCTGCACAATGAGACTGAACCCAAAACTAGATGGTTAGGAAACAAACTTCTAAAGCAAACAACCAAACCTGATGTATATATAATTTAACAGAAGCTGAAACTTCATTGACACAGTTCCAAGTGCATTGACAATAGAATATTTCTTACTTCTCTAAATCACCTTTATCAAGCTGACTGTCTGACAGATTTTATTCATATAATGTGCCAAAGATTACCAAAACAAACATCAGCTGTCACCAATAATCAATAGCTTTCAACTGTACTGACTTAACTTCAGCAGTGGAGAGTAAACAAACTTATTGTTTACAATAAAATTAAAACAATAAACTCTAACATAGACACAAAGTCCTGACTATGGAGAAGGGAACAGTTGATCTTATCAATATCAGTACTTGATAGGTACTTTATTTTATCAACCTTGGAGGGATGAAAAGCAAAGTCAACTTCAGTGGGATTTGAACTCCAAACCTAGAAGGATGTAACTTGAGGTTGTTTGTGAGGATGTTTGTCCAATGGCTCTGCTGATTAGGACAATTAATGATAAAGATATTTTTTCTAATTTTTGGCAGCAGCTATTTTGAGGTAATTGATTACATTTACCCCAGGGTTCGACTGGTACTTATTTTATTAATCCCGAAATGATGGAAGGCAAAGTCAATTTTGTTGGCACTTGAACATGGAATGGAAAGCCAGAAGAAATGCCTCTGAGAATTTTGTTTGACATGCTCACAATTCTGCCAGCTCACCACCCAGAATCATAATAATAATGGTAATGACAGAAGTACAAGACCACATTCACTGCTTACAGCCAGGTCAACAGCATCTTCAACTTTCTGTAATCCTTATTCAACAACTTGAATTAGGTGTTAAAGTTTTCACTTTGCATGACAATAAACTTGTTAATATTCTACAAACTCTTATTTCAACTAATTGCTGCTGACATAGGCTTTTACCAGTTCTTCAGATTCTATTTCTTTATTCTAAATCTAATATAATGAATGCGAAAACTAATTTCTGTGTGTCAGTGTGTCACACTTTGACCCCCATCTCTCACTATTCAATGACATTTCTACTATTCTTCATGATGGGGTGAGAGTAATAGTAGGCATAGAGACAATGAGGGTGGTGGTGAAGACAGAAAGAGAGAGAGAGAGAGAGAGAGAGAGAGAAAAAGAGAGGAAGAGAAAGAGAGACAAAGAAATTTCGGGAGAGTTGATGTTTTATTAAAAGTAGTGTTGATGGTGGCTGTGGGAATAATAATAAGAGAGAGAGAGAGAGAAAGAGTGGGTAAGTGAGAGAAAGAGTGGGTAAGTGAGAGAAAGAGGGAGGCGATGTACAACTTTGTTTAACCATGACTCTTTGACAGAAATTCCTGTGGCCAACATACTGAACACTAGCATTTTTGTTTTATTTTTTTGCTTTTTTTAATGCACACACATAAATGTGAATTTTAGTGTGTCACACTTTTTCAACTTTACTCCTAGAGGCCGTAGCTCAATATACCATACCATTTTGGAATCAGGCTGACTCTGTGAGTAAATTAAAAACATTCTGGGCTGAACCCTGACCCACAATCCTGAAATTTTGGATTCCCAAGTTTTCATTACTGTGATTGTTTCTGGCAATTCATTTACGTGATTTTTTTGTGACAAGATAACAATTTTTATAATCTCAAGGCTAACACTGTGAGTAAATTAAAAACATTCCAGGTTGAATCCGGACCTGCAATCCTGAAATTTTGGATTCCTGTTTTCATTACTATGATTGTTTTCAGCGATTTTTTTATATAATTTTCTGCGATGAATATGACCATCATTGGGATATTACTCTGGAGGAAGCAATTGCAACAAATTTTCTATTCATTAATACATGAGATATTTTAAAGGTGATGTTTTAAATTAAAAGTTTCTTTAAATATTTTTTTAGGGATGTTTTAAATTTAAGAAATCAGCACCTGAAGTGGTATTTCTGGATCTAATTCAAATTTTGCAACACGTTTGCTCCAGTGTTCAAATTTCTTTGTCTCAGGGTCGATGTAATAATCAAAGACAGTACCCTGACTTGGAAATTTCACTGACTTGAATTCGTTAATCCACCATTTGGTGAATTCATTTCTATAGTCCACCAGCTGAAAGTAAAAATTATTTATATTATTCTTTACTCTTTTATTTAAGTTCAAATAGTTTATTTCCTTTGTATCACACAGTTTATTTGTGTGAATGGAAAATTCAAAATATTCTATACAGTGAATGTTTTCACTCTTTTTTTTTTTTTTTCTGTCATAAAGAAAGAATTGGTCACTAGTCTAATAAACACGTAACATTCATGAACATCCTTTTAAGCAACAACTTTGCAGCATCACATACTAGACTTAAGAAAAGAGACTGGAGAGATAAAGACAAAATTGACTTTGGCAAGATTTGAAATCAGAACATAAAGGGCTGGAAGAAATATCACAAGACATTTTCTAATGCTTTGACAATTTTGTTAATCCAAACATTGACAACAGTAGGTTTAATGGTGATAATGGTGAAGACTATACTGGTGATGACAGTGGTGCTGATGGTGATAATGGTGACAAGGATGATGATGACAATGATAATGATGATCACCTTGATCATGATGACAAACATGATGATGCTGATTTAGATGCTAGTGCCAATGGTGATAACAGTAATAATGGTAACGTTTTTTTTATTGTAAAATGTCAATAACTCTCTCACCTGGTCCTGAAACATAGCACCACCAAATGCCCAGATGCATGCAAAAACAAAATATAGTTCATAAAGTTCCTTAGGAGAGTCAGCTGGTGTGTTTTCTGGGCAGAGTAAACATTCTAAAAGGTAACACAGCATCTGTATATGGCTACACTCAGCAATAGGTGTAATTTTTTTGAATCGTTGTCGTAGAGTTTCTAAACAGGTTGGTACATATTTGTCAAAGAGAATGGTCAAATTAGCCTTTTCTGACTGAATTTCCCTCCTGTCAATCCAGCTCTGAACATAGCTGAAATGTATAAAAATAAGAGAAATATAAACTATAATTAGTAACTGATCAAACAAGGGAACCTCTATGTAGTCAATTGTCCTGTTAGAAAATGCAGCCCCATTCACCTCAAATCACAATTTATCATCTTAAATAAAGAGAGATACATTGAACATACAACACACAACAACAATAACAAGTGTTCTGAGGTCATTTTCCCTGTGAAACCAGGGTTTAGTCTTGTGGGGGCCCAAGACAGTTTTTTTTCCATTTTGCTCTATTCTCTTCATCAAATCCTTTGCTTTCATTTCATTTTCCATCGTCTTTAGCAATTTACCTTTCTCCTACTTCCGTTCACATTCCTGTCTATCGTTCTTCTTATCTGGGTTTTCTTCATTCATCTTCAGCACATCATACATTCATACCATTTCTTTTTAAAATATCCATCACTGATTCTATATCCTTATTCTCTGCAATTCATCGTTTGGTTTCTTGTTTTGTCTTTCCTTTAGTGATGCCCCACTCATCCTCTCATTCTGTTCTTTCATTCTCAATTCTTTCCTGCCTTTCCTGCTTCTTTGCATTCATTACCCCTGTTTTACTCACATAAATTATAGTACTTCTCACACCTGCTATTTACACTGTTCCCTTCAATTTCAGTGACATCAGCCCCTCCTCACAAATATGCCACCCAGTTCCTAACACTTCCATGCACAACTTACTCAAGACCATTTTGATCAAGCACTGTGATCTGGTTACACAATAACTATTAGAAATATAAAGAAAACAAGGTAAAAGATGGTAATGAAAAGAGAATTTTAAAAGATGCTATCATACGTTAAATTCAACTTATGTTGAAAGTGAACAAACAAAGTTTGCTTTAGAAACATTGAGATGTACTGAAAGATACAGATTTTTCTGCAAAATATGGATAATTTATCCTGTTCATGCTATATTATTAACATTATATTGTATTTGAGAATAAAATTATTTCCTTATCTGAGAATTTAAAAATTTTAATTAAAAGGTTAAAATTTTAATCAAAAGGTTGTGAAAAAAAATAAAAAACTCAAGTAAATGGGACCCATTTTACCTAATACTTTAACAGAAGGTTCCTTAATATAATGAACTGATAAATGTTTTCTTTTTTCATAAGCTAATAAGGAGCCTTTATGGGATCACTTGACTGGCTAGAAATAGCACTCAAATCTCTTTTGTATCACATCCTACTGTCATGAAAAAAGGAAGGACAGATTGGATAATGTTGCTCTAGATATACAATGCCTAAAAGTAGTATGAGATGGTTACACTTGGACTGCTTCTGATCATAGGCCTTTGCCCACATGAGGATTTGAGCTCAGTATCAAAAGTGAGATGTTCATCTCCCAATATGGTGTTTACTATATAATGACTTTACTGGTCAGAAGTGGTCAGTATCTGATGAAGATGAAATCCACCTATCAATTAGTCCCTATGATAGCACCCAATATTAAGAGATCAGAGACTACCTTGAGCCTGATGATGCTGACAGCCAAAAGTTAGCAATACTGTTGTCACTGTCAAAAATTGACCATCACTGGTTTCACTAAATTTATTGAAGTCAAGAGCCCACTGGTAAGTAAAATAAGAAACTAGATCTCTCATAGATCTGGTTAGACAAAAGCCAAATTTACTAGTTGATTACAGCTAGAATGTCTATGATCATAGGTTAGCTTGATCAGAGCTGATCTGAGGCTAAACAACACAAACAACTTACGGATTCCAGCCAAGATCCTGTGGGTTGATATATAAAATTCCAGCCCTTGATACAGTAGCAGGAGTAGCTGTCTTCAGATGGCTGATTTCAAAAAGCAAGCGCATAGATGGAGTAAGAGGGATACGTTCATTACTGGCTAAAGTAAGCACTTTATTGTCATCCATAACAGTGTTCAGAGATTCTATCCACATTGGATCAATGTCTCCATCTAAGACAATCCATTTCAGACCATCTCCACTCATATTTGAAAGGTCTCTCATTATTACAGAAAACAGGCCTAAATGAAACAAAAAAAATGGAAAGAAAATTAATTAATTTTAAAAGAAAATTGTTTGAAAATATTTTAAGAATATTCAATAGATGACACTTGCTTCTAAATTGAATACATCCATGTGATGGATGTATTCAATATGCAAAAAATACACACACCGATACATGCACATACACACCTGTCTTCTTTAGCAAATTTGTATATTTGCATATAATTTGCATGTGTGTGTGTGTATACAGGGTTGGCCAAAAGTCACCCAACAGTAAATCAAAATTCCATAAGTACTATCTGTAATTCAGTATTGACTTGAATGGAAAAATGTGTCACTCAAGAAGGATTTCAGTTTGAACAATTTTCATGATGTTTCATACAGACATCTACACCACATATACACAGCCATACCTTCTCATATACATATATGCATTTATATATATATATATATGCATATACACACACATATATTCATGCACACATACACTTACATGTACATACATACACACTATATACATCTACATCAACCACCCACACAAATACATGCACTTATATATATATATATATATATATATATATATATATATATATATACACACACACACACACAAAGATACACATATGTGAGTAAACATACACACATATACATATATACATATCTCAATACACACACATACATGCTTTTGTATATTTTTTCATATATTTTCCCCTTTTTTGTGTATATACATATTTTTTTGCGTGTGTATACTTGTAAGAAAAAACCTTTTACAACCAGTAAAACATACATTTTTCAGTTTCAAAATGGCTATTTGAAGCTTGAAATTCATACCAGAGTCACCCACTGTAAACATTATTATTAAAATAAAAATTATCCTTCTAAAAGTCATCTCTACTCATTTTTTCAATTATATTACACTGTATCAAGAACTTTCTTTTTATTATTCTTGTTACTCTGAAACTACCATATGCCCTTCCCTTGGGCAACCCCCTAGTGTCATCCAACAACACCAGAGACCTTGGAGTAACTGTTGATAACAATCTAAGCTGGAGTTCCCATGTAAACAGCAAGGTTGACTTGGCCTGCAAGATGTACTCCTGGATTCTGAAAACTTTCTGGTCTAGAGATGTTCATATCATTATCCTTCTCTACTCTACTTTTGCCCAATCCTACCTTGAATACTGTTGCCCACTGTGGTCTCCCCACACAATGCAAAGCATTATGAAAGTGGAAGCACTCCAGAAGTCAATAACGAAGCCTGTTTTGAAGGGGAAGCACTTTTCCAGATGACGATGAACTTAATTCTAAGGTAAAGTCTTGGCTCCAGATGCAACCTACCGACTTTTACAGATGAAGTCTTCACAGCTGCATAAAATGATGGGAGAAGTGAGTCACCATTTGTGGTGGCTAGGTAGAGAAGGACTAATAATTACGCCAAGTTTTGTTTATCCCAGTCCGTGGGAAGTGGGTCAGGGGAAATCTTTAATGAACACCCTTTTTGTGTGTATGTGTATGTGTGTGTGTGTAACAAACACACACATACATACAGAATGATGATTGCTCTTTAACAGTAATTAATATGCTAGAATTAATATTAGTTTCAAATTTTGGCACAAGGCCAGCAATTTGGGGGGAGGAGTGCAGGTCAAGTCAGCACACTAACTCATTCAAGTCGGAAGAAATATTACTAAGCATTTTGTCCAGCACAGTAATGATTCTGCCAGCCTTCTGCCTTATGACAGTATTAATATTGATTTCAAATTTTCACACAAGGCCTATAATTTTGGGTGAGGGGCTAAATTGATTACATCAATCCCACTGTTCAACTGGTATTTATTTTATTGACCCTGAAAGGATGAAAGGTAAAGTTGACCTCAACAGCTTTTGAACTCAGAACATAAAGACGCACGAAGTGCTGCCAAGCACTTTGCCCATTGTTCTAATGATTCTTATTTCTTTATTGCCCACAAGAGGCTCAACATAGAGGGGACAAACAAGGACAGACAAACGGATTAAGTCGATTATATCGACCCCAGTGCGTAACTGGCACTTAATTTATCAACCCCGAAAGGATGAAAGGTAAAGTCGACCTTGGCAGAATTTGAACTCAGAACATAACAGCAGACGAAATACTGCTAAGCATTTTGCCCAGCGTGCTAACGATTCTGCCAGCTTGTCGCCTTCATTGTTCTAATGATTCTGTCAGCTTGCCACCTTTATGCTAGAATTAGAATTAAAAGATAACTTACCATCTTTCCATTCTCTTGTTGATGGATTAATGATACCAAATAGTTCATCATTAGTTACAGCTTTTGGATCCAAGACAATTGCAAGGGGTTTCAGCTTTTGGTTACGATGGGTTTGGAGTAAAACATTCCAAACTTGGCTCTTACCAGTTCCAGCATTTCCGATGATGAAAACAGAGTGTCTCACATCAAATAATTCTTGCAACTGAACAACCTACAGAAACAAATTACAAATAGAGTCTAGTTGGAGTAAAGCCACAAAATAATAACTAATAATAATATGCCTGTAAGTAAGTGAATGAATACATGATATATATCTTTCATCTTTTACTTGCTTCAATTATTAGACTGTGGCCATGCTGAGAATCTTTTTAGCTGAATGAATCAACCCCAGAAATTATTTATTTTAAACCTGGTACATATAAGCTATTAGCTTCTTTTGCCAAACAGCCAAGTTACAAGGATGTAAACACATCAGCATAGGTTGTCAAGTGGTGGTGGAGGACAAACACACACACATGCATGCACACACACACACACACACTTTTATATATATCATCATCATCATCATCATCATCATGATATATATATATATATATATACACACAATAGGCTTCTTTCGGTTTCTTATTTCTTTATTGCCCACAAGGGGCTAAATATAAAGGAGACAAACAAGGACAGACAAACGGATTAAGTCGATTATATCGACCCCAGTGCATAACTGGTACTTATTTAATCGACCCTGAAAGGATGAAAGGCAAAGTCGACCTCAGCGGAATTTGAACTCAGAACGTAAAGACAGACGAAATACCGCTAAGCATTTTGCACGGCGTGCTAACGTTTCTGCCAGCTCACGACCTCTTTCAGTTTCTGTCTACCAAATTCCCTCACAAGGTTTTGGTTGGCTCAAGGCTATAGTAGAAGACACTTGCCAAAGTTGGCATGCAGTGACAAGCTTCTTAACTCACACCTACATCTGCACCTATTTGTATATAATTTCTTTCTCAATAAACCTAGAATATGCCGCCTTATAATTTCACTCACATAGGTACTGTCATATGCTCCCATAGACACATTGAACAATTCAACCTTGTTTTGTCTTTTATGTGTGTGCGTACGCGTGTGTGTGTATGACAATTACAAGAAAAAGTCTAGTTAAAAATCAACCCTAGAAAAATGGAAACAAAAGCTTTACTTTGCACAGCAAAGTAAAGAAAAGAATCCTAAAAAACTGTACCTAATCAAAACCTTTGTTTCAATACCAGATCAGAGATGTTCAAGAAATACAGATACTTCAACTGGCACTTGTTACAGAACTGGGACTAGCAATCTATGTTCACATATATATATATATACTAGCAGAAATACCCGGCATTGCCCAGGTTAAAGAGAATAATGAAATCTAAAAACGCCGTCTAGACTACGCATCATCTTTATATATAGAGATGTATATACACACACGCACCCAAACACACGTATATATATGTATATCAATATAAATATATGAAAGTCAATGAAGTTTCGTAAAAGAAGGTGATCATGTACATACTTTCTTGCTGTTGTGATTATAACACCTCATTGTAAACTATGTTCCTTGTTTTCCCTTGTGGAGCATATACAAATAGGTTTTTTGTTGCTGCCCACTCTTGAGCAGCCAACATACAGTTGTCCATGTGAGAAGCAGGGCTCTTCCAAGAGAAGACCAGCTACAGACAGTGTTTGACCCTGATATTTGTGTATGGACATGGCAAAAGTCACACGAAGGGGGAATTGTAGTCTTCTGAATGTAAAAGGAATGTCTGCTCCTGATGGAGTAAGAGGAATTCTTGGAATAAAGACGTCATCCCCTTTTGCACATCCAGAAAGAATGGTAGCCTCGATAAGGTGTGACACCATTTTCTAAATAATGCTCATCTGTTATGTTCGGGTTAAAATTTCATCAACATCAAAAATATATGAATTTTCATGGAAGTTATGGCCGTTATGCAAAGAATATAATTTCCAAATTTCATAAAGATCCATTCAGTACTTTTGACGTAGTTTTGGATAAGAAAACAAATGACTAATGTGTGTGTTTGTGTGCATGTGTATGTGTGTGTGATGGGTGTATATATGTATAGATATCTGTATGCATGTATATATGTATATATGTGTACATATTACATGTACATCTATATATATATATATACATCTACACATATGTATACATATACATGTATGTATAGATCTATATATATATATATATACATATACGTGTACATCTATATGTATACATATACATCTCTCTCTCTCTCTCTCTTTCTCTCTCTCTCTTTCTCTCTCTCTCTTTCTCTCTCTCTCTTTCTCTCTCTCTCTCTTTCTCTCTCTCTTCTCTCTCTCTCTCTCTCTCTCTCTCTCTGAAAGTATCTGTCATTACAGTATCGAAATGGTGTACATATACATGTATATGTATACATATACATCTCTCTCTCTCTCTCTTTCTGTCTCTCTCCTTCTCTCTTTCTCTCTCTGTGAAAGTATCTGTCACTACAGTATCGAAATGTGATTGTTTCAGTTAGTGGAATAGTTTCATTTTTAAAGTGAAAGTATTTGACATGAGTGTTTTTGTTTCACTTTTGACACGTAATACTTAAATAGTGGAGGAGATATTATGTTGCCGTGTGCTCGAACTCTGCAAGAAGTTAATAATTTTTTTTGACTAAAACACAACTGGAACCCTAAGTAAGGCATGTGTAAAATTTGAATGAAATTGGTTGCGTAGTTCTCGAGTTTTAGGGATTCACACAGACAGACAGACAGACAGACACACATTCTCATTTTTATATATATATATATATATATATATATATATATATATATATATATATAGAGAGAGAGAGAGAGAGAGAGAGAGAGAGAGAGAGAAAGAGAGATATCATCATCATCAACAACATTGTTTTAGGTTTGTCTTCCATGCTGCCATAGGTTGAACAAGTCACCACAGTTGGAGTGAGCATGTATTTGAGAGGCAGTGTTCACTTAGTTTTAAATTATATCACAAGCTTAATGTGAAATACTATACATACATAAGCTGTTAAATTGCTTGCGCAGCACCTTGAGAAACTTAGTTGACAGTGTTAGTAAACAAGTATCCTTGATATCTTCCAATGCAAATATGTTGAAGGGAACTAAATATTATAATTAAGTGATCAGAAATTAGCTGGCATCTGTGCTAGTGGAGCACTAAGAGCACCATCTGAGCATGATCGTTGCCAGGGCTGCTGACTGGCTCCCGTGTTGGTGGCACATAAAAAGCACCATTCGAGCGTGGTTGTTACCAGCATTGCCTTACTGGCAATTGTGCTGGTGACACGTGAAAAACAACATTCAAGCAAGGTCGTTGCCAGTGCCACTGGACTGGCTACTGTGCAGGTGGCATGTAAAAAACACCATTTGAGTGTGGCTGTTGCCAGTACCACCTGACTGGCCCTCGTGCCGGTGGCACGTAAAAGCACCCTCTACACTTTCGGAGTGGTTGGCATTAGGAAGGGCATCCAGTTGTAGAAACTCTGCCAGATCAGATTGGAACCTGGTGCAGCCTTCTGGCTTGCCAGTCCTCAGTCAAACCGTCCAACCCATGCCAGCAGGGAAAGCGGACGTTAAACGATGATGATGATGATGATGATGATGGTGATGAAATTATGGATTCTCCAAAAATATAAAATATGTAAAGATAAAATATGAGAGAAAAAGTATGATAATATTTTATGGTATTTCTTAAATAGTAGTAAAAACTAAAGTAGTGAGGGAATCTCTAAATTTAATAGTATGATATTAAATAACATTTATGATAAGGCTGGTTATTTTACCTTGTAAAAATTTTGGTTACTGTTATGAGCTGAATGAAATGAATAGATGAGCAGCTACTCAACATCAAACATGTAATTGTAGAAATCACAAAAATTATCTACTAGATGGTAATTGTGTGGCAAAGTCTATTGTATATAGAACTAAAGTCAAAGCAAATATCAACAATGAACCAATAGTACCATAAAAACCCATATAATTTATGCACTTTTTTTTACAAAAACAAAAATAAACTTCAGTGGGTGCATAAATTACATGAGTAGATCATTTCCAGGATTTTTTTAGAAATTTTTTTGGTTAAAAAATGATGTACAAATGTAAACATTCGTATGGGAAGGCTATAGTAGAAAACACTTGCTCAAAATGCTGAAACCATATGATAGCAAAGTAAGCTTCCTAACTACATAGCCATACCTGCATACTTTAATCTGGCTGAATTTGTTGTATCCTTGCAATTGTTTTCTATAGTAGACATAGCAGTGAATCATTTCCTTTCATATACTTATTCAAAAGTCAAGAGAATTAATTAAATCTTAATAAAGTAGATGACAATCAAATAACATAGAAGTTGCTTTCAAATATCTTTTAAAGACTGACATAGAATTCTGTAGAAAGAAAATGGATTTCTTTTCTCCACATCATTTTGTCTTATAGAAGTATCCTAATGATTACAAAGTAATTACTTTGCCTTCAAATTGTATTTATCATATTTAGTTAAATCTCAGTTAATGGATATATTCATTAGCTTTTGATTCACAACTTAGTTTGATACATTGCTTCCAAAGCTCTGCTCTTCATCTTTAATGCCTCCTATTCTATAATATTATACATCCAGAAGATTGCATCATACAATTCTAGAGAAGGTGATACCACAGACAATTTGAAAATGGATAACAATCAAACCAATGCCCTTTTAAAAATACCTTCACTCATACCACCCAGTTTGTTAACCACCTCTTCGTCAGTGTTAACAAGTTTTAGGAATTAGGACTTGAAGCATACAGCTTCAATATTTGAAAAAATAGGAGTCTATTCATCATCATCATCGTTTAACGTCCGCTTTCCATGCTAGCATGGGTTGGACGATTTGACTGAGGACTGGTGAAACCGGATGGCAACACCAGGCTCCAGTCTGATTTGGCAGAGTTTCTACAGCTGGATGCCCTTCCTAACGCCAACCACTCAGAGAGTGTAGTGGGTGCTTTTACGTGTCACCCGCACGAAAATGGCCACGCTCGAAATGGTGTCTTTTATGTGCCACCCGCACAAGCCAGTCCAGGGGCACTGGCAACGATCTCGCTCGAAAATCCTACAGATTCTTTCTATTAGAGGAAAAAATATATACATGAGGCTATTGGATGAGCTCTTTATTAGCAAGTGATATGCACAGAAGCTCTAGCTCACACTTCTTTATGTTAAGGTTATAGGAAATTAAGAAATTAGATGCTGTGCCTGATGAAGCTACATTATGGAGAAATGTTAACTAATTAGTTTTTGTTTCTCTAATTTATTTCATTATAATTTTATAAAACTTCTCACATTGTATTCTCTCCACTCTACCTTTCAAATAAGGCATCTATTTTGTGGAGAGGACATAGTAAATTTAAGGTGAAATGAACTGCTGGACATCAGCAAAATCTAGCCTCACCCTTCTTCTATGACTTTATTTGTGTAATATTCCTTCTCTAAATCAGTGAACATTTTAAATTTAAGTAAACTCCAGCTGGCCTGAATTTCTGACCTAGTTTCAATCCTGAGTTGTATTTATTTCACTTCACTTAATTGTTAAAGTCCCTTTAAAAGAGACAATGTTACACAATCTTAATTTACTTCCTCTTTAAATGTTCAAAGCTTTGTGTTGAGTTAATAAATCAATATTCCATCTCTTAGACTAAAAGTGCAATATGAAATCAAACATGAATACTATGTATTTGTATGCATAACAGTGTGTACATGTGCATGTATATGAATTACTGAACACATAATAATCAAGTAAAATCATAAATTTACAAATTAAATATTTTTTCATAGTTCTAGATATTTTTTAAATTCTAATTTTATATATATTTTTTGCAACTTTTGTACTCATTTTTGTCATAAATTGTAGCAACATAAAAGCTTCATTTACTTGTAAAAAAAAAACGAGTACTAAGAGTATGAAGATGACTTCTGAAACAACAACAGCATTTTTTTTTTTTTAATTTAATGCACGATTGGATTACAGGTCCATTGAAGAGATTAATAAAATCTAATCAGTTCAGCATGGCAATATGAATCGGGATACTTAATACTCCCATCGATTACCATTTACTTGGACATGTGGGAAATATATACATTTCTTAATAGGCTTTCTTGTTCATCTTCATTGTAACTGTTGGAATTTCTATGACAAAAATTGTATGAGAACCTGTTGCATGCACATACATGTATGTGGTGTGTGTGTGTGTGTGTGTGTGTGTGTGTGTGTTTTGGTTCACTTATAATAAAACAATTTTACATTAATCTGATGGATTACTCTATACTTTCATAGATGATGATAATGATAATAATGATGAAGATGATGATTTATACACACATACAGAAATCAAAACATGAGAAGTTGTTCATAAGGTGTTTAATTACATCTTACATATGTTTCATTAGTATAAGATGATTATTAGTTACAAAAGGCAAAATTTTACAAATGATGTAATCCATACTCCTGATGGTTACTACAACTGCCACATGTTTTTGCCAGCAAAATTACATTTAATAATCATACATCTCCAATGATTTGGCAACTAATCTCCAAAATTAGAGAAGAATCAAACCTAAGTTTTATAAGTCTTACCTTTAGTATAAAACTATCTTCAGGTTGTAACTGTTTATCCAAAACAGCTTGTCTGATATTTTTCTCAAACACCATATCTCTTTTACGAGGCACATCAAGGGATGGGAATAAGTCACTTATGAGCCCCATAAACACTGGAAGGTCATCAGTTACGATTTTGGGAATATTAAAATCTCGCAGAGCTCTCATTAGTACCTGAAAATACAAATGCAGAAATAATTCATTGTAGATACAGTATTAAACTGAACATCATGATCACCACTGCCCCTGCCATTGTAGTCATCATCATCATCAATTCTTTTGACAAGTAGATATGATATTAGACATAGCATCATCAACGCCACCACCACCACCACCACCACCACCACCACCACCACCACCATTATCACCACCATCACCACCATTATCACCATCATCATCTGCATTATCAACAATCTTTTAGGTATGATGAAATCTTACAGTGTTCCCTCTGGTTCAGCTTCTCTTCTTAGGTGCCTATTGACCTTGAGCAATCCTCTTCCATGTCTACAAATTATATTTTTTGCCAGATGTTCAGCATTGCCATTGGTTATCTCTAGTTTCTCCAAATTTTTTTCAGTCTAGTTTTCTTTTTATTTTCCTTTTGCATTCTTCTTTATTTTTATTTTATTTTTATAGTAAGAAATGTATAAGTAGTTTGTATGGCAAGTTTGAAGGATCCATTTCAATCATATGGTAAGACCAGCACAACCAGTTACAGAATTAATTCCAAAATGGTTGTTGTCATTACTTTAACAATCATTTTTTCAAATTTGGCATGGTTTGATTGAAGGAAAAAAATCGAATTCTGAAAAATATCTTGAAATCCAAAGTCATTACAAAATTTAAGCTGGCCGCAAGATAAGTTGGTAGCCTATTCATGACTCCAACTTCATGGTCAAATGTTCCAACACTCTTCCCATAAGGCATGTAATTCTGATTGGTCCAATTTGCTTAACTGACAGAAGCACAGAATAGTAGTGGTCTCAACAAACATAACCACAACAGTCATCATGTACACAACCTTCACCTCAATAACCATTACCACTACCATAGACAAGACCATAATGATGTCAACATTGACCATAAAGATAATGTCACTGAAAGGAAAGATGATGATGACCACAGTAAAACTCTGCTAGCACCCATTTGTCTGGCTTAATAAAAAAATGGTTCTACCCTTACTTCATGGTTGAGTGATGAGTGGTAGGAAGGTAGGAAAAGCAGCCAAATGTAGAAATGCTTCTCTTAAGTTTACCTGTCACTTGCAAGTGGGCATGAACCGGTAGCTTGTACCATACTTTCACAAATTATTTTGGGTGTTTATATAGACGTCTTCTCAGCCCTCCCCCATTTTACCCATCAGAACATCGAATATGTGACACTTAGAGGAAGAGAGAGATGTCACTGAAGTCAGCTGCTACTTGTTTACAGCATGATCTGAAGCATCTTGATCAAGGACACAATGCACCATTCCATTCAGAAATTGAACCCATGACTTTCTGATCATGCATCCAACACTAACCATTAGGCCATGTGCCACCACAAAAACAAAATAAACAAAAGATCATTGATGTACAACAAAATTACATTCCACACAGGTAAGCATGTAAAAATGGATATAATGCAGTAAATAAAAAAATAAAATTTTAAACACTGATTAAGGAATAACTAAATTAAAACTACTTGCTTATCTTATCAATTTTATTTCAATACTCCAAGTAAAGCCCCAGTATGGCCAAATTCCACTTGCTGGAACCAATAAAAGATAAATGGTAAAATGGTCTGAGGGATAAGTTTATTGAGCTATTAATTCATAGGTTATAAGTTCACACCTGTTCCAGAATGTGTTATTGGGCAGGACAGAATCCTACACACCTTAGTTCTTGATTCACACAGATGTTAAGAAAAGATACCAGATCTTCTATCTTTTCTGCTCTGCATAACAGAAGTCCAAACTAAGCACTGACTTTATGGACTCTTGTGTTTGTAAAATTTAAGATGAAGTATTTGATTTAGCAATCAACAAATATGTGAAAATGCAACTTACTTGATCTTCTGCTCGATTGGGATCACTTCTTTTAAGAGATCCAGCAACAACCAAGACTGATTTGATTGCACGCAATCCCCAATCATAATGATCCTGAAGTCAAAAGTTAAAAATTTGAGGTTAGATTAAAGAATTAATAACATGGTGTTGAACTAGTACAATTGTTAGATTGCTAGACAAAATTGATTACAGTATTTAGTTACAACCAGTTCCATCTTAAGGCATCAGCACACTGGGTAATTTTCTAGGGACCTAATCTAACTAAGTATGCTGATACTTGTTATCAACAAATAAATACTATAAGCTCCAATTGTTATGTGCAGAGGCTTATGATACTGCTAAGATGAACCTGATTACAGCCCTTCATGTTTTGCAATCAAATACTGCTGAGGTCAACTTTGATTTTCATCCCTCAAGGTTTGATAAAAATAAAGTACTAATAAAATACTGAGATTGATTTAATAGTCCTATAAATCATCTGAGATACGAATGGGATTGTATTAGCAGAAGAAGATACACAAAACATTAAGGTTGGGAAAATTAATGTCAGAAGAAAATTATAATGGTCCTGAAGAGAAAAGTTGGAAAGAAGCAGCTTGATGTTATCGTCAAACTGTGTGAGCCTACAGCATAGGCCAACTTAATGGTCACAGTACAAAAATGTGACAAGATAATTATTTGCATTGATCCACAAAATTACTATGCATGAACATCGCCCAGCTGTTGAGGAAGTTGCTACATAAATAGGCAATGCTACTAAGTTCACTAAACAGTTACTGACATATAGCTGAACAAAGAAAACTGAAAACTGTGTACAATAAATACTTTATTTAAAAGATATTCCTCCCTGCATTTACCATTTAGTTTATGCAGCTCAGGAGATGTGATACAATGATCTGTGGAAAATATTCTTGAAGGAATTGAAAGTTGAAAGTCACCATTGATGGCAAACACAGGTATGGAATAAGTTCAAACAAAGAACATGCTAGGAAACTGAAACAAGTCTTCAGCCGCATTGTGCAGCAGAACTTAGAATAAACCCAGATAAAGCAGAAATCAGCAAAGATAAAGTTAGTTGTATCACTCACATACTCACTTGCCATGGTGCTAAACTAAATCCAGAGAATGTGTGAGCAGTAGTTGAGGTGCTACAACCCATGAATAAGAAACACAAGAATCAATCACACCTTACACAAGATAAAGTAGTTTGGATGCAATATACTTAACAATACAATGGAATGGTTAGGGCTGGAATGATTTGGATAATAAGTTTGCTTAATCAGGAACAGCCTTAACAATGACACCACTGATGCCACCATCACAAAGAACAGTAATAACAGCAACAACAGAAATACTTATAATACTCTGAAAATACATACCTGTTTTGACAAAAGCTCTTTACATAGTTGATATAATGTGATAAACTTTCTAGCAAGAAGCCGAGCATCAAGGAAACCCTCAGCTACCAACATGATTTCACAAATCAACTCAAAATCAGGCACAACCATAGCACAAGGTCTGAAATGATGGAGAGAAAGATAACTGAATAATATAAGTAATGTAATGTGTGTGAATGCGTGTACATGTGTGTGTGTGTGTGTGTGTGTGTGTGTATCCCATCATTATTGTTTTGACATGGATTGACAGAATTCACAATGTCTTCTCAAGTAAGATATTCATCATCATCATCCGCATCATCATTTAACATCTGTTTTCCATGCCGGCATGGGTTAGAGTATAGCAATGGAGTAAATCACCAGCTTTAAACAAATAAATAAACTGAAAGAGCAGACTTTAACTAAAATTTCCTCAGGTCATTTCATAAACAAAATCTAAGGCTACAAAACAGTTTGTAGTGACGCATGGTTCTAGACGCCATGTTGGAACATTCATCTACGCATGCGCAAGGATTAGAGCTTTCCAAAGACCTGACGGAAGCCCCTTATGCTCATGCGCAATCAAGTTCTTAGATCATATGACAAGGTCTCGTAGATGTAATATACAGTGAGATAAAAATAAACTTTGATTAACTGAGATTATCTGCAAAATTATGAGATAAACCTTCCTCCTAGGCGTTTTTAAAATCTAAAAATAACCCCAATAATATCAGCTATTTGAAATTTTTGGAAAATTATGACGACACAGATAAAAATCAATAAAAGTCATTTAAACAATGAACATATTTTAGTGTCCACAGTGGAGAACATTTAGCTCAGTTGGTAACATGGAGAAGTAATTAGTAAATACAAAAAGAGAGAAAATAATGACATTGAAGCAAAACAACAAAGGAGCTGAAGGAAGATAACTTCAGTGGAATGTTCTATAAAGCATCGCTGGCAGGCACGGACATGGCTGTGTGGTTAAGAAGTTTGCTTTACAACTGTGTGGCTTTAGGTTCAGTGCTGCAATGTGGGCAAGTGTTTTCTACTATAGCCCTAGGACAAACAAAGTAGTGAGTATTAATGACTTGTAGGGATATGGATGGCATATCCAAAAAGATAAATACTAAAGTTGATTTGTTCAACTAAACACGTCCAGGCAGTGCCCCAGCATGACCGTTGTCCAATGAATGAAACAAGTAAAAGATAAAAACTATATAAATGTACAGTATGGTATAAAGATCTTAAGCAATGCAGACATAGACATAAATGACTTATTCTTATTGCTGAATTTAACTGTTATGTTACTCCCTATAGCATAATGGTTAGTCCATCAAGATATTCTAAAAGTATGGGTTCCTTTATACCAGTTACCTCTTTTTGAGTCTCTTTCATATATTCCCTTAGTATTTACATCCACACTTAGTTTAAAATATATATATTAAGTTGACAATAAATAACAGATACCTGAAAAGTGCTTTTAAGTTCTCTGGAAGTTCTGTTCGCCCAGCATAGCCAGGATTCATGGTAATAAAAATTCCAACTGTAGGAACAATTTTGATGTGTTCCCCCATGAAATTAAATTCCTTCTTTTTGTCTTTGATGGCATCTTGAATGCTTTTTACTTGGACAGCCACTACAGACAAAACCTCCACAGAGATACGATTGAATTCATCAAAACATCCCCAGGCCCCAGATTGGGCAAGACCTTTGTAGATATTACCAACGGACTGGAAATTAAGAAAGATAGAGATTTGATTAGACAAGAGAAACTAGATGCTAAACTTGATTGTGTTAAGATGTGATTCTATGATTCTAATCTTGAATGGCAACATGTGATTCAGATCATTATCATCATCATCATTTACCATCTGTTTTCCATGCTGACATGGGTTTGATGGTTTGACAGGATCTGGTGAGTCACAGATCTGCATCATGCTTCATGTCAGCTTTGGCATGGCTTCTATGGCTGGATGCCCTTCCCAATGCAAACCATTTTACGGTAGGTAATGGATGTTTTTTGTGTGCCACCAGCACTGGTGGGATTTCCAAATAACTTGCAAGAGAAGAAAGGTAAAAAAGGTGGGGAAGCAAAAGGCCCTCTCAATTAAGTGATGGTGGAGGGATATTTGAGCAGGTAGAGGTAATTTTTACCTTTTTATTCTTCTTACCCTTCCAATATATACGTGAGTGTATGTATGTGTGTGTGAGTGTATACCATTAGTACAGCAATATTTATTATATATTATAATAGCTGGCCCTGAGCCATTAAAAATGATGACTAATTGTAGTATTTTATGTATAAATAAGGTACAAAATAAGGCGCATAATAATCACAGATACAAACATTTACATACTTCCCTTGTACACGCACACACATACACACATATACTCACACAGAGTCAAAACACTGTTTAATTTTTCTTTTCAGCGTTGAATGTTCACCGTCCCACTTCCATTGCACACACACACACACACACACAAACATTCCCATGACTCCCTTTTACATACAAACACATATACTCACGCACAGTTGAAATGCTGTTTGATTTTTTTTTCACTGTAGAACTTCCATCATCCCACTACCAAGTTTGTCATTGCCCCTTCCTTCCTTATTCATCTATCACCCCTTCTTTTCTCATTCATATGTTGTGACAGAGAAAAACACAAAAGTATTATTATAGTAGATATTTAACAGTGTCATAGTTTTATGGAACACATGGTGTATACACTTTCATTACAAAGAATACAAACCAATGTCAATATTTGAACTGCATAAGAAGGTGGTGAGCTGGCAGAAACATTAACACACCGGGCAAAATGCTTAGCAGTATTTCGTCTGTCTTTATGTTCTGAGTTCAAATTCTGTCGATTTTGCCTTTCATCCTTTTAGGGTCGATAAATTAAGTATCAGTTGCATACTGGGGTTAATCTAATTGACTGCCTCCCTCCCACAAAAATTTCGGGCCTTGTGCCTTGAGTAGAAAAGAATATTTGAACTGCATAAGGCAGTGAGTGGACAGAACTGTTAGGACACTGGACAAAATGCTGAGCGGAATTTTCTTTGTCTTTATGTTCTGACTTCAAATTCCACCGAGGGTGACTTTGCGTTTCATCCTTTCGGAGTCAGTAAAATAAGTACCAGTTGAACACTGGGATTGATGTAATTGATTTATCTTCTTCCACAAAATTGGTGGCTTTGTGCTAAAATTTGAAATCAATATTTAAACTGTATAGCCTGGACAACAATTTGCTTACCTTATAGTCCATCTGCTCTGAACAGTTGAAAACGTAGACCATAACACCAAGAGCCCTTCCTAAATCTTTGGTGGTTTCTGTTTTACCGGTACCTGCAGGCCCAGCTGGAGCTCCACTCATAATGAGATGAAGAGATTGAGTGAGTGTAATATAACACCTAAAACAAAACAAAAGCAAACAAAAATTAACAAACTGCTTTGATAACTTCACATACAAGATGGTACCCAAAAGTTCTCTGGGACAAGCCCGTAGTAGTTCAGGCTTCCGCTACTAGAAGTCACTTGAGGCAACTGTCAGGCATCAGTCTGCCGACAAGTGGCAAGTGGAGTCATACTGTCACGTTGTGCATCTTTGTTTTGCAGTGCTTCTCCCTTGTTTGTCGATTTTTGTAATGGCTGAAACAAAGGAACAGCATGCTTCCATGAAATTCTGTTTCCTGCTGGGGAAAATGGCAGCCAAAACAGTTCTCATGCTTCAAACAGTTTACAAGGCCATTGCCATGAGCAAAACACAAATTTCAAGTGGTTTTCACACTTTAGGAATGGTCACTCTTGAAGACCAACCTCTTCCAGGGCAACTATCAACCTTCCAAACGAATGAAAATATCATGAAAATTCATGAACTAATATTGGAGGACTGTCACCAAACAATTGACAAACTTGTTGATATGACTGATGTGTTCTGGAGCTCCTCCCACTGAATTCTGAGTGAGGAATTGCGAATGAAAAGAGTTGCAGCAAAATTTGTGCCTCACTTGCTCACAGAAGATCAAAAGCAGTCATGACTGAATGCATGTCTTGAACTGAAAGAACAGTTGGAAGTTGATCCGGAACTTTGTTCAAAGGTCATCACTGATAATGAAAGCTTGTGCTATGGCTATGACCAGGAAACAAAGCAGCAATCAAGTCAATGGAAGCATTCAATGTCACTACACTCCCACAAAGTGCATCAAGCGAAGTCCAATGTCAAGACGATGCTGATTTGTTTCATCGATGCAAAAGGAATTGTCCACACAGTATTTGTTTTTCCTGATCAAACTGTTAACCAAACATTTTACGTGGCAGTTCTGAAGCGTTTGCGAGATGTGGTGAGATGAAAATGCCCTGATCTGTGGCAAAGTGGAGAGTGGTGGTTTCATCTTGACAATTCTTCTTCATACACTGCTTTGAATGTGAGACTGTTTTTGACCAAAAATGGCATGACTCCCATTTACCCACCCTCCCTATCCACCCAATCTTGCTCCCTGCAACTTTTTTTTTGTTCCCCCCAATTAAAAAGTCCTTAAAGGAAAACGTTTTGTAGATGTGGAAGAGGTGAAGAAAAAAGCAACAGAGGTATTAAAAGGCATCATTTGGCAAGAAATCAAGGACTGCTTTGAACAGGGAAAAATGCATCTGGACTGATGCATAATTTCAAATGGAGAATACTTTGAAGGTTTTAAAAGGGTAAGCATGTAAAATTAAGTGCATAAAATGATATTGCAAAATTCTGGTTTCTTTTGGGTACCTACTAGTAGGACTCACAAAAAGTGTATGTGGAGGAACATTTCAGCACCCCCTTGTATGTCACGCCAGCACATCATGTCACACCAATGCACTATGGTATATCACTCCACAGTATTACATCAGATCACACCAGTGCACTACAATGCAGCAATTGGGAACCACATGTTTAAACTATTAAATGTGAGTGGTTAGAGGGGAAAATTTAAGCACAAAGGAAGTTCCAGAGAGAAGCTGTTCTGGAGAGAATGGATCATAGTTTATGATTAGTTCAGGTTGTAGAGGCCCAGATACAGAGGAGGTGAAAGGAGAAGGATAAACAATAGATGAAATAAGTGGGTATATGTACAGATGACGTACAATGAGCATTGTTGTCATAACAGTGGAAGATAGAGAAAGAGGACACATCTTGCCAATGGGCAAGTGACAGAGATATGATGTTGAGTGATAGTTTTCTTATCAATGGGGATGCATCATAAGATAAACATAATGTATTACATTTGTTTTGTGAGCCAATAGGGGACACATTACCAAATATGGTATGCAAGTAAACAACAAACCAAATAAATAACTAAAAGCAAAAAAAAAAAATATTGTAGCATGTTAATATACCTGTCTGTAAGAGGAGTTATTACCAGTCGTGGAGCATTACCCAGATACTCATGGCTGTAGCGGAATTGGGCATCACAGATGTTAGCAAAGCAATCCTTGAGACCTTGCTCATCCCATCGATGTCTGAGCTGAGACAACCAAGAAAATGCTTGAGCATTATCTACTTTATTTGCAATCATTTTTGTTACAACATCTCGAGCATGTACATCAATGGTACATATGGTCATTATTTTCTGGCGGTCACCTTTGTTCAGCTCACCCACAAGCATTGTAATTAAGGCATTCAGCTGCTGGATCTGTGTAAAGGAAAAAACATTTTAATTATAAACACACACACATTGTGAACATAAGTTGAGAAGTTGATTATATATAAATATATATGTATATTGTTTATACATAAATATATATGAAGAGCTTACTTTCAAAATCAGATATGTGCATTGGAATGACTTTGGAGTAATTGTTTAAAACAACAACTTGAATATATCTGATTTTGACTGGAAGACTAAGAATTTAATAAGATTGTTTTGATTTATACAATATTAATATTCTTGTTACCTGTTTTAGACATGTCTAAAATCTATGTATTGACATCACTTTTTACATTTTTAATAAATTTACATCAAAGTTTTTGGTGTTCAGAAGCGTGCCTGTAAAACCTACAATATGCCTGTCTGAGGTTATTGTAAGCATTTTTCTGAAGACCAAAACTTTTATCATCAGACATGTCAGGGTTTGGTACTCAAACAGAACAAGCCATGTATCAGTCAACCTGCTGAAAATAGCAGCCAAAATTCTTTTAAAATCACACCCTTCAATATAGATAACATTGAAAAATGTAATTCCTGATGGACTAGAAATCGTTTCATCATAGATCTTGAGTATGACTCATCTGTGCCTACACAATATCACTATTTATTTCAAGCTACTGAAAGAAGACCTCTGCTGTGGTGCACAATCCACTCGATACAGCAACCTAATTTCTTTCAAATCACATCCTTTCATCTTAAATTAGAAAAGGATACATTGGAAAATGCCATTCTATATACAGTCCTAATATATATGGATGCCTTTGTTAAGGTGTGTATATAGTGTATGTGTGTATGTGTATGTATGTATGTGTATGTATGTGTGTATATATATATATATATATATATATATATATATATATATATATATATATATATATATATAAAAGAAGTTTGAAAATGCCACTATATAAAATAAATTTTAATTTATAATTTTCTCAGAGATATTTTACAACATGGTCACTACTACTACTACAGCCAACGATTCAAGTGAACGCACTAGACAGCCATTATGTATCCATACAAAATACGCTCCAGCATGGACTATGTTGACACCAGTAAGAAGCAATTATGAACTTTTCTTTTAATTACATATTTTTTTATTTTAATATGTGGCATTTTCAAACTTCTTTTTTACAAATATATACCCACTCGTATGCCACTGACACTTTTCATTCCAAAGCCTCGTTTTCAATCCAGAGCCTCGTTCTCAATCCAGAGCCTCATTTTCATTCCAGAGCCTCGTTTTCAATCCAGAGCCTCGTTTTCAATCGAGAGCCTCGTTTACAATCCAGAGCCTCGTTTTCATTCCAGAGCCTCGTTTTCAATCCAGAGCCTCGCTTTCAAAACAGAGCCTCGTTTTCATTCCAAAGCCTCGTTTTCATTCCAGAGCCTCGTTTTGAATCCAGAGCCTCGTTTTAAATCCAGAGCCTCGTTTTCATTCCAGAGCCTCGTTTTAAATCCAGAGCCTCGTTTTCATTCCAGAGCCTCGTTTTCATTCCAGAGCCTCGTTTTCATTCCAGAGCCTCGTTTTCAATCCAGATCCTCGTTTTCAATCCAGAGCCTCGTTTTCATTCCAAAGCCTCGTTTTCAATCCAGAGCCTCGTTTTCATTCCAGAGCTTCGTTTTCAATCCAGAGCCTCGTTTTCAATCCAGAGCCTCGTTTTCATTCCAGAGCCTCGTTTTCATTCCAGAGCCTCGTTTTGAATCCAGAGCCTCGTTTTCATTCCAGAGCTTCGTTTTCAATCCAGAGCCTCGTTTTCATTCCAGAGCCTCGTTTTAAATCCAGAGCCTCGTTTTCATTCCAGAGCCTCGTTTTCAATCCAGAGCCTCGTTTTCATTCCAGTGCCTCGTTTTTATTCCAGTGCCTCGTTTTCATTCCACACCATTTTGAGCATGGCCGTTGCCAGTACCACCTGACTAGCCTTCATGCCGGTGGCACGTAAAAGCACCCACTACACTCTCGGAGTGGTTGGCATTAGGAAGGGCATCCAGCTGTAGAAACTCTGCCAAATCAGATTGGAGCCTGGTGTAGCCATCTGGTTCACCAGTCCTCAGTCAAATCGTCCAACTCATGCTAGCATGGAAAACGGACGTTAAACGATGATGATGATGATGATGATGATGATGATATATATATATATATATATATATATATATATATATATATATATAGATATATATATATATATATATATATATATATGCAGTTGGTTTTGCCTCTTCTTTCCTTTTGAGGTATACAAATAAATGAATGAGTACCAATACAACAAAAAGACTATACTAATAACGTTTTAGCTAATAACATTCTACATTATATTAGGCACAGGCATAGCTGTGTGGTAAGAAGCTTGCTTTCCATCCAAAAGGTTCCAGGTTCAGTCCCACTGCATGGCACCTTGGCCTCAGGCTGACCAAAGCCTTGTAAGTGGACTTGGTAGATGTAAAAGATGAAAAAATAGAAGATTACTCTCAATTTCAAAATTTCCTCACCTGCTTTTTATTATAATCTTTCATTGCATTTTCATAGCCTTCTTCTAGACGACCAAAAGCCATATTAACATCAGTTGTCCACCAAATTTGTGTTCCACACAAAGCAACTTGAGCACAATAATCAAATAGCCACAAGTCACGAGCTTTCTCTTCATATCCTACCACAGCTTCTGTCATCTGATATCGAATGGTGCTTCTCATAGTGTCTAAGACACTGTTCAACCAGACTTCTACCTGTTAAACAAGAAGAAAGAAAAGTTCAATATTCAATCAGATTTTATTTAAATTAGTTAACAAATCTCAACTGAAGTGTTTTTTTTTCAACAGGAAAAAAAAAATCTGTTTCCAAGATTGATATGTTGTTAAAAGTAAATAATAGGCTGCACTGCCAGGAATAATGCTAGTATTATTTAGCAATGGCTTTAATCTGAATAAAGTAGGTAAGATAGCTAGCAGAGTTGTTTGTTTATGATATCTTGTGTGTTTTCTATTATATAGCTCTGAGCCAACTCATGACTTGTGAGTGAATTTGGTAGATAAAAACAACAGGAATACATGTGCATCTGTGTGTGTGTGTGTTTACTATCAAAGTACCTGAAGTTTAATGGAAAGTATACAAATCAAAATGAAGTGTAGAAAACAGAAACAGAAAAATTGAGACTAATAGTTGAAAAGACTAACTATTTGGGCTATAATTCAACATCATCATCATCAATATCATTGCTTAAGATCTTGCTTTTTTTCTCTTTCTTTTTTTATATTCGTTTATGATTTAGTCTGAGACTAATGGAATAAAAAAATTACATTTAGACCAGATCTCAGGTCTGAATCTTGCTAGGGAGTGAACTTAAGTAAAGGCTCCTTAAGGCCTGGAGGTGGATTAAGTTTACAGCCAAAATCAGGAAGGGTTCTTCAGAAGGGCTTACTCATATGTTCTGTCAACCAAATTTCAACAAGACTTTGGTTGATCTAAGGATCAAACTAAATCATGAGGATATGTAAAAGTTGCCAATTGCATAGCATGGCTTTTGACCACCCTATGCTGTAGCCAAACTGGCTGTTTTCTTCCTTAAATATGACATACCTTCAGCATGTATTATTTACCCTACTCCCCTCTACCAGTGGCTGCCTTGTGCATTCATCACACTAATCAACTGAAAGACACTTGAACAAAGTGCTGTGCAGTGGAATTCAACTGAAAACCCATTAATCTTATGGATAAAATCCCTTTAATCATATGATTTTTCTATTTTTGGCTATTCCACTTGATTCAATGTCATCTCATATGTGACATCCAATATTCTGAGATCTGGCCTCATTATAAATTTCACATCTTCTTTGATTTTCGTCTGCCATAAATACCTTCCATTGTCAGCCCACATTTTTTTGACCAAGTAGATGTTAACTATACCTGTTTAGCTGGATCTCTTATATATATTGTATGAATACTTTAAATACTCAGTTACTTTTTACAGTTCATTTGTAATTAATATTTCATACTAGAATATGATAGATAAGTTCAAAAAAGGATGAAGGGTACTTCTTGAACCATAAGTTCATAAGGTCAGTTTCCTGGATTCTGCGATATATGTACTCCCCCTTGCATGGGATGCAAGGTGGTTGGTACTGGATTACTCATTTTTGCCAGCTGTGTGACCTGAGCAATGTGAAATAAGGTGTTTTGCTCAAGAACACAATGCATCACCAGGTCTAAGAATTGAAACCATAATCTTACAATCATAAGTACAACACCCTAACCACTAAGCCATACACTTTAACAATAGATAAGTTAATAACTGACAATTTAATCTTTGTCCAGTCCTTTAAACTTTATACTGATGCAGCACAGTGAACCTCCAAATTGAATAAAAATGCATAAATATTAAATTTTAAAAAAAGAAAAGAATCACACACACAACTGGTCTAATAATCCTACATTACCTGTCCAGAGCAGTCGCATTTATGGTCAAGAGCCACATATTCTCCATCTTTGCTGTACATTCCTGTAGCTATTTTAGTGTCATTTCCATCAGAATCTTTCTCAAATTCAAGTTTGGCCAAACTATCAAACAGTTTGGTAAGATGAGTACAAACCTATATAAATTACAGAGAAATATGTAAGGTAAAATGTCTTTAAAATAATGTTTCAGAGATGATATAATATAAAGCATGGTTAAATGTATAATTTAATTTTGACATAGTCATAATGCCATACATTCAGAGGGAAGTGGATGTATAGCCAATTAAATCAGTCAAGTACTAGGGTTGATGTAATTAACTATCAAATTTCAGGCCTTGTGCCTGTACTAGAAAGAGTTTCAGTGAATTTCTTTCATTTTTACTTCTTCCTTTTCCTTTAATTTTTAAAAAATTCTTTTTTGTAATGATCATGGAGCACTATGTCTTCTTCTATTGTGATAACTAATTTAAAAAAACTAAAAATGTGTAGAATCCAAGGTGTACGTACGGCTGTTGGGTTGTTTCCATTAGACAAAATGTCTAATAGATCAACAGGAGAGACAAAATAGAAGCGAGGAAAAGCCAATCTCTTTGTTTCTAAGTATTCTGCCAAAGCCTTCTCACACTTCACCAGTTCTGACTGGATTTTCTCCAAGCGTTCATATAAATTGGGACAACTTGTTGCTTGAATTACATTCTTTGTGACTTCAACTTCAGAAACAATTTGCTAAATAATAAAAAGATATAAAACAAGAAAACCAATTTAACAAGGGCTAAATAGTAACAGGCAAGATTTGAACAAGGAACCTTTATTTAATAACCATGGGTAAAGCCACAGATCCATATTCTCTTCTTCAAAAGGTCTTTTGGCCATGCAGCTCTCATAGAAGTAATTGATTATATCATGCTTTTGAAACCTAGTGTCCAGCTCATACAGATAGAAAAGCTTTCACATGAAGATTTCAAATAAGAAAAGATAAAGTAAATATAGCGTTTATACCTTAAAATCAGAATCGATGTTATCAAATCTCTCAGAGTCTTTTGGCAGTTGTTTTCTAATATCTTCTGACCCAATGAAGATACTTTCAAGATGAGACCAAGTGCGTTGCACTTCCATCCAAATACTGATCACCTGGTCAGCAGTAGACAATTTCATTTGCCAAGAAGTGACCTCACTTCGGAAGTAATCAATGAATTTCGATGTTAACATATTCTGCAACTGAACCTGTAAATTTCAATGCAATGATAAATTGATAAAACAATTAATTAAAGGCACACTATGTAGCAATGATTAAAATAAGATGTGTACGTTCATATTTAACATATTCATGTCATTCATAATAGTTGTTTCTAGTTTAGGCCCAAGTCAAGCAGTTTTGAGGAGAAAGGGTCACTAGATGACAGTGACCCCAGTACTAGACTGGTACTGTATCTTATCATCCCTGGACAGATGAAAGACAAAGCTGGCTGTAGCAGGATTTAAACTCAGAATGTAAAGAGCCATAAGAAATACTGCAAGGCATTCCTATATGGATTAAGTGCATGCAGATGAAGATGATCAGTGTAGTGTGTGGGTCTGGTTTGACCCAGAAGGTTTTCCGTAAGACATTTGGAAGAGATTATAACATGTAGGTGTAAGCTCCATTAAGTCTTGTCTCTAGGTGTTTAGTGAATGTCCATGTAGCAGATCCATACAATAGAACTGATTGGAAGGAGCTTCTGTTAAGAGAACTTCCAGAAGATACTGAGGCTATCAAGAGTAACCCATGCTTTTACAAGACAAATTTTTATATCATTTTCTGTGGATGTGACGTTGCTTCTTAATTATACAAAGGAATTAATATATTCCAGAAGGTTTTACTTGATCATGCTTACTGAGCCCTCCTGATTGGAGCAGACGTCTTCATAGAAGCACTAATATACAGACCATTATCTTGTGTTACTTTTACGAGGTCATGTAGAAGGGAAGTAACTATGGCATGTTCTCTGTGAAGAGAACACGATCATCTGCATAATCTACGCCCGTTACTTATTATTATGCCTGAGTGACAGCCTTAATTTTGTTGGCAGTTGACTTGGTCTTTCGTCCTTCTGAGGGTTGATAGCATGGCATAAATATTGGTCAAATACTTGGATTGGTTGAATGAATTGCACTCTAATTCTCAATTTGAGAGAGGTGAGAAGTACACATCATTTTAAACAAAATCAATAAAAATTAAAACAACAGAATCGAAATTATTCTAAGTACTTAAAAAAAAAACTTACTTGATTTTCTTCTAAAGTTTCAATTAGTTCTTCACTGGCACGCAGTAGTGTAGTATTAGTAGAAGCATGTTTGTCATGGTCAAATTCCATAGCACCCCAAGTTTCATCCAGGTCTCCTAAAACTTTCTCCATGCTCATTTCCTTCACTGCTTTGTCCACAATGGTTTTAGCTTCTTCCTCATAATTGTGTAAATTCAACAGTAAAAGGTCAGCTAAAGTGCAAGTATCATCCATTACAAAACGTACCTGGTAAAAGAATTGAGAGTTAAGACAATAAGTTAAAAGGTAGAAGTACTTCAATCTCATACCAGTTTCAGTGATAAGTATTTTAGTAGTTCATTATGTTAATTGAGTTTTCCACATGCACTTCTGTGGGCAGCCCTTGAATTTGCTGCCTCTGCTTCCTATACAGGCTTATATAGCACACTCAAAAGTGCTGTTCACATAAAAATACCACCGAGGCAGACCACCCCATTAATCTCCATCTATCTATACTACTGGTACACTTACATCTTTAAAGAAATCTTCAGAATAAGTATAACACTATGTATCTTTCAATTACAGATAAAAAATGGTTGAGAACTCCCAACATAATCCATCAATAATGTTGTTCATTCAATAAGGAAGCTTCGGTGCGATTGCTCAACTAGCAAGAAATTACTTCCCAATTACTCTCACATCACACCTTACTGTCTTCAAAAAGAAAGGACACATTGGATAATGTAGTACTAGATGCACTGCACTTAAACACACACACACACACACACACATACTTTCTCTCACGCAGGTACGCACGCACACATGCACACACACACACACACACACACACACACACACACACAAACACACACACACACGAACGGGAATATATGGAAGATCTGCTTATTTGTGGATATGTTTGTAAGCCATGAGGAGATATGAGTACTGATATTTTGAATAAAGCCTTTCTCCAGTGTGAAAAGGATTAATTTTTTCATTGCAAAGGAGCTTGCTCAAAATGTCAGTAAATATCACTGGGAAAAAAGGTGACAATCTCAAATTAATGATCTTAGTTAACTGGTTGTGGAGGAGGTCATGGTTGCATTGGTGTGGTAGTTTAGAAGAAGAAGGGGAGGAGGAGGAAGAGAAGAAGAATTAGAAGAAGAAGAAGAAAAAGAAGCAGTAGCAGTAGTAGTTATTGTTGATTAAACAAAACAAGTCCTTACATTTGTGGCCTGCATCAGTTGCTGCCAGTGGCGATCGCGTATGGCTTTGTTCTGCAGTTCTCCGACAGCACGAAGAGACGTGAGCATGTTTTTAACTGTGCTTTCTGCTCCGCTATAAACATCCCATGCTCGCATCTCTTTATCTAGCTGGCGGATGTCTTTGGAAAACAGTTTGCAGTCAATGTCCATTTGGTCAACATCAATGTCCAACCATAGCGTCGTCTTCCAGTTGTCGATGCTGCTTTGAATTACTGTTATATAGTCCCAGAGGTGCTTCAGCAAACATAACTCTTTGCGGCATTGTTTCAACTGCTTGAAATCAGGGATGCTAACTTCAAACAGGCTGGCTGATGCTTGCAGGTTAGTCATCTCCATCTCCATTTTGTGAATCTCTTCATGATACTTTTTAATGACAAGTTTGAAAAAAGAAAAAAAAAAAGAAAACTAATAATAAGATTATTAATGATTTTTAATGTAAGTACAAGAACACAATTTTGGATGGTTGGGGTGGGATTAAAACAAGTAAGTCAACCATAGTACTTGACTGGTACTTTATTTTATCAATCCTAGAAGGATGAAAAGCAAAACTGATCTTGACAGGATTTGAACTCAGAATGTTAAGTGTCAGATTAAATACCACAAGGCATTCTGTTTGTTGCTCTAACAATTCAGCCAGTCAATACAAATAGTGGTGCTTTCTTTGCATGTCACTGGGACCCAACCATGCATACAAAGAGACATAAAGATAGGAATTACAAGTGGGGATGGATAGAAACAATGTTACATAAAAACAGAAAGTATAAAGTCATATAATATACATAGGGACATGTTGAAAATTTGATGTAACCGAAACACATCAATTAAACAGATTATTAAGTAAAAATACACACTAATAAAAAAAAATATGTAACTTTAAAAAGATGATGAACAGATAGAGTAATCCATCTACATGTGGGTAAGAACCTACCAGCTAGATTAAGTCAAAGTGCCCCATCACTCAGCCTGCTTCGCACTCATACTAGAACCTGGTGCACCCAATGGCATTTATAAGCACTGTTTTGCATTAGCTATGGTAAAAGACATCTATGTCGAATGAGTATTATTGTTTTATATTGAGATAGATCCTTGATATGATCTTCACCAATGTCCTGTCTTTTGCCTTTCTAAGAAACCAATGTCTTGACTGTAAGACTATTATGGCATTTCAGTGGGTCTTTGAAAGATTGCTTGATATGGTCACATATCCCACAACAACTCCCGGTCTAAAACTATTCTTCAGGACATAGTTGAAGGAGAGTGAAAGAGGAGCAGATAGAAAATCCTGGTCTGACAACATTAAGGACTGGACAGGTCTCAACAAAGCAACCCTGTAACGCATAACAGAACAGAGACCAATGGCAATGACTGACTGCAAAAGCATCTAACGTGGCACCCCAACGACTGGCTGCACCAGTGAAGGGAATTTGATGATGATGATGATAACGAGTAAATCACTCTAAAATCTTCTTTATTCGTCGTCGTCATTGTCGTCTGCTTCCCAACCACATAGTTTCAGGTTTGATCACTTTGTGCAAGCATCTTCAACTCTAGACCCAGGCCAACCTAAGTCTTATGACTAGATTTGGTAAATGGAAACTGAAAGAAGCTCACTGTGTATGTGTGTGTAAAAGAGAGAGAGAGAGAGAGTGTGTGTGTGTGTGTGTGTGTGTGTGTGTGTGTGTGTGTGTATGCATGTGTATCCTTGTCTTGACATCATGTGGTTGTTGTCAATGAATGTCATTCATTTCCAATATTCTGCAAAAACACATCTGACTATGAAGAAGTATTATCTTGCTTGGAAATAGGTAAATGTTGGCAATAGGAAGAGCATCTGACTGTAGAAAATTTTCCTCAATAGATTCATCCAACCCATACAGATGGAAAAATGGACATTAAAATAACAATGATGCCTTATAGTATTTAGTCACATTCCTACTTTATGTTTGTACTGTGGTCAATTTTGTCCCTTCTAGTAGTGGAGTCAATATAATCAATTATACTCTGTCCCCACCAAATTTCTGTATGATATCATTATTATTATTAAGTAATACCTCACCTTGTCTAAATGTTCATATGCATTCTGACAAGTGTAGAAAAATGGAGATATCTGATGAAAAGCTTCACGGAATTTGTGTTGTTTTACATCAAATGCTGCTGTTTTTCTGCGTATATTGTTAACTTCAGCTGCTTGAAGTGGTGCCACCTGTTGTTTGACTGTGATTGCTATTTTCTTTGTATTATTCCATCTTTCAGGTAATTCCTGTTTAGCAAACAAAATTAAAATAAATAAAGACAGAAAAAATTATCAATAAAAACAACAAAGAGAAGTTTGAGTCAATGAAAGAGCTTCTACATGGTTATTCAACCTGCTAGAAATAGTAGTGAAATCTGCTTCAAATAATAGTCTGTAATCTTAAAGAAATTGACACACTGGGTAATGTAGTCTCAGTTTACCTGAAAGAAAATGGGACAGTCATTACCAAACTGCATGTGAGATCATAAATCTACTTGATCAGGGCCAGAGCCAACTTGGGATTAAACAACAAAGATGAGCTAACAGCAACAATGTTATTATGACTTATGATGGTAGTTTCTTGTAGTCCAAGAAAGATGGTTCTGCAATTTCTTGCCAAACAACCAGCGCAAATGATTGGTTTATAGTGATCAAATGTATGTGCTGCATATTAGCTCAATCCCTCCATCAAATTGATGTTGACTGAATCATATCGCAGTGTACCATATCTCAGGTGTGGAAATGACCATAGCGCAATGTGAGATGAAGTGTTTTGCTCAAAAACAATGCACTAGCTAGTCCAGGAATTGAAACCATGATCTCACAATTGTTAGTTCAACACTCTAACCACTAGGTCATGCACCTTCATTACGGCTTATAGCAGCGTACTGGAGGCCCAGTAATGCAGAAATGAGAGTCATAGCTAAGGGCATAATATAACACTGGTGACAGGATATGAAACACTTTATCATTGGCTGGTGGTCCAGTCATAATCATGTTGGTCATCCCCATTTTCTTCCAAGTAATTACTCACCTCTAACTGAATGTGAACCTCCTCTGGCATTTCTTGGTTATATATCTTCAGTAACTCAATTGTTTGCTTCAGAGGTTCAAACATCTCATCTGTAGCAGCTAACCTTTCACGCACAGCACCAAGGTTCCCCATGATAGTTACAAGTCCATTGTAATCACCTTCTTCAACAGTCTTGGTCAGTCCTTCATTAGCTGATTTGATGAATTCAGACAAGTCTGCCAAACTGAGGACGAAATGAAAATATTAAGGTGAAAAAAATGTCCTACTACATGCTTTTCATAAGAAAGAAATATCTAGTAGAGTGAGAGAAAATTCAAATCCACTTTGAAGTAAAAATATAATTTTCATGAATTTGTTTCTATTAATTCTTTTTAGTCAAATAAGAAATAGTCATGGAGAAGTTAAGTTACTGGAACTACTGTTCGTATGGTTATAGGCTCAAACATTACTACTACAGTCAAACTCTAAGCAAAGCACAATAACCTGAATGCTTTGCCAACAGTGAAAGAAGAGAGAAAAAACGACAGAAGGTGAGAAAGGCGGGAGCACAAAGAGAGAGAGAAATGGAAGATAATAGCTGTAATAGTTGGTAACTATTGAGGTTATTGAGGTAATTGTGATCCATTGGATGTTAAACATTGGATGTTAAAGAGTTCAAGGGAGATGAGAGAGTGGTTAAACATGAAAAACAACTAATGTATAAAGAATATATGACTGTACTGATATGAATATGTGATGTAAATGGACAAAGAATGTTGGGTTGAAAAGTGTCTGTTCTCTCAGTGGAAAATGTCCTTGTTGAAGAGTGTCAATACTGGATCTCACTGATAACATGATGGTACAGTCATAGCTGAAATGCTTTTGAACATAGGACTATGTTGTTGTTGTTTCGCATTAACACTCACATCTTATCCACCATTTCTCCTACTGACATCGTTTGATGTCTGGCATCTGCTGCAGATGCACTGAAATATGATTGGGTCACAAAAATATGATTTGGTCACAAAAACCAGCTTCACCATCTGCTCCATCACTGCACTGGTAAACCCTGCTAATCCCACCAACCTCCTGATCTTGCTCACATAATCATTGACCAGCTTGCCTGTCCATCTTATTCTCCTGATCTTGCTGTAGGCTTTAAACACCACTCCCATGTATGCTCTTCAATTTTCTCCACTTTCACCTGATCCACTTTCTTCGTTTCTTTGTAGAGATTTAGCACACTACCTTCTAAGTGCAGCAGCATAAGACTAGCCACATCTTCAATACCCTGCAGCTTCACCAGAAGTCTCACATTTTGTATTCAGGCCACCACATCACCTTCCCCAGCAAACAGTCTCAAAACGTTGCTGCTGATTCTGATTTTTGTGGCCATCATGCATGCTGGCTGTCAGAAAGGCAAGAGCACAAAAACAAGGAGAAAAATATTTGAAAAAAAATTAACTCGGACATATATCTTCACAACTGTTAATGATGTGCTGAAATAGCTTGTTTGTTGTAAGGCACAAATAATAAAGGTTGTTCTTACCACACGTTGCAATTGGTGACAATCCCTCCAAGAGTGATGGGGAACCAGCAAGACCTCACCGTTGTATCCATACATGAGCTCTACCTAGCCTCTGGCCAGAAAGTACTACTACCCTACCATTGCTCCCAACACACACCCATTGCTCACCAGAGACCCATAAGAAAGACGCTGTTTTGAACCTGCTGCTTTGTGATGTGATGTCATTTCCTCTCCACTCCGATCCCTTAATGACATCACTTCCTCTTTCTTCTGGTCACTCATCCCTCAGAGCAATTAGAACTGACTCGGGATTAAGCAACAACAATAAGAACTAGATCCCTTTCAGGTAATTAAGGAGCTTCTATGTAGTCCCTCAATCTGTTGGAAATGTTGTTAACCAAATCCCCCTTAAATCACTGTATGATTTACAAAAAAGGAACACATTTGACAAAGTAGTCCAAGATACACTGTCTGAAGAAAAGATGGGATGGTCCTGATGGAAATGTTGGTGACAGGTCTGCTGATTCAAGGGATGATCTGGAGTTAAACAACAACAACAACAGCAACATAACACATCACGTTACAATACAGTGTAGCACACTATAAACATTGAATCCATGAAAAAGAGACAGGATTGTCACTGCTAGAATACCTTTGAACCTAGATTTTCTGGGTCACATCCAACCTGGGCCTAAAGAATAACGTCTCTCTCTCTCTCTCACACATACACACAAAGGATAAAAATTATAGAAATTACTAACTCTTCCATAAGATTTACAGCACATGTAGAAGACATACTTAAAGAAAGATAAAAGATGCACAAACATAGAGCATTAAACACACAAAGCTCAAAAGATGTACAAACACAACATAGACACTTAAAGCTCACAGAGGCCCAGACACTAACCACAATAACAGCAACAACCATTATTAATAAAATGATCTGATATATTTACCTATTAGTCACATGATCAATTAAGTGTTGTTTAAACATGTAGCTCCATCTCTTAATAATGTTTAACAAAGCTTGTTTGAATGGACTGGCATCAACACGAAACCATGATTCAAAAACTGAAGTTTTCTGAATTGTTTCTGCCACATCATAGATCTTCTCATAGGTATCAATCTGTTTGGAAATGATTGAAAGATGAAAATAAGTCATAACAAAGATTACATTTTTATTTTTCAATTTTCTTTTTAAAAAAATTCATCTTCTCGAAATTTCCATTTTAGTTTATTTGTATTATATTATTATAATAGAGTGGAGGCGCAATGGCCCAGTGGTTAGGGCAGCGGACTCGCGGTCATAGGATCGCGGTTTCGATTTCCAGACCGGGCGTTGTGAGTGTTTATTGAGAGCGAAAACACCTAAAGCTCCACGAGGCTCCGGCAGGGGATGGTGGTGAACCCTGCTGTACTCTTTCACTACAACTTTCTTTCATTCTTACTTCCTGTTTCTGTTGTGCTTGTAATTCAAAGGGTCAGCCTTGTCACACTGTGTCACGCTGAATCTCCCCGAGAACTACGTTAAGAGTACACGTGTCTGTGGAGTGCTCAGCCACTTGCACGTTAATTTCATGGGCATACTGTTCCGTTGATCGGATCAACTGGAACCCTCGACATCGTAAGCGACGGAGTGCCAACAACAACAAAATTTCCTTTCAAGATTTGTTCCACACATAGAAAATGCTGCAAGACATTTTGCCCACTGGTCTACAGATTCTGACAAGTTGCAACCCTACTAAGTACTTATCAGATATTTATATCAAAACAAAGTGTAAAAAAGCACTCAGCACACTCTGTTAAGTGGTCGGCATTAGGAAGGGCATCCAGCTGTAGAAACCATGCCACAACAGACAGTTGGAATCTGGACAGCTCCCTGCTAGCCAGCTCCATGTCAAACCATCCAATCCATATCAGCATGGACAGCAGACATTAAACGATGATGATGATAATGATGATGATGATGATTTTCTCTTTACCTGTTCTTTAAACTGCTCTAATGTTGGAGGGCATTCAGGCACTCCATCTTCAGCATGCGCCTCTATCTCTTCTGTGGTCAAGACATGATTATATAGAAGAAACTGACGCATAAATTCATTTCGGTCATCAACCCATAGATATGCGTATGTGTCAAAGGAATTGCGATATTCACATGCTTTGTTCATGACATTTTGTACACGTTCCATTAATTCATTTCGTTTATCATTGAGTTCATCCATTTCTTCTAAATCAGGCTACAAATAAATAAATACATAAAAGCACACTGGAATATTGTTCATATATCTGAGACAGTGACACTACTATACATACAAACACAAATATCTGAGACTCCATCTTATATGCACCATGTTTGTGCGGTGGTTGCATGGATAATTGTGATGAATCAAAAATTCCAGACATTCTCTTGTATCACCAATACTGCTCAACACTGCTAAAGAAAGTGATGCTGTAGGAAGGTTATGAAATCATTACAACTTTCAGTTGGCAACTGATGGGGAGAAACAACCAGTACATAGTGTAAAGTGATTGGTGTTAAGAGCATTCAGTTTTAAAAACTATAGTAAAGCAGACACTGGAGCATGTTTTTCACTAAATCACACAATTTCTTGATTATTTTCAAAAGTAATTGAAATACATAGACACTGTATAATAAAAATTGCATTTTGTTAGAAGGGTTATTAAAAAATTATTTTGTTAGTAAGTTCTGACCAATAAATTAGTTAGTTAAACGGAATATAAAACACGATACGCAACCTGGTAATTTACTTGGTCACTGTGTTTTGCCAAGCGAAGAATTAGAGTAGCTTGTTTGTAGATGCTGCCAACCACACCATCAACCAAATCATAGAAACCATCAGCAGTTCCATAATCCAAAGATGGAGAAAATACCATGTCAGGTTTACACAATTCTAATTGTGCTTGAAATAATGGTTCATGAGTTGAGTTTGATTCAGTGTTTTCTAGTAAAAATGTCAGGCTGGTATCAACGGTTCTAAAGAATCCATCCACAACTATGTCATCAACATAGTCAACGTAAGCTTTCCAAACTTCTGAATTGGGATCTGCTTTAAAGTAGTCAACATTTTCCTGAAAAAAATACAGAAGCTTTTTCAAAATTCAGTATATCTTTATCCCCTATCTTACCCAATCTTCAGTCCCCACACTCTCTCCATTCACCTTGTGTCTTGTGGGTACACTTTGATACCCCATCACCACCATCTTTCCACTTCCATCCCAATTATTCCCACCCATGCAGGATGGTCACAAATCTCCTCTACAACAACAAACCTGTTTCTGTCTATTCTATCATACTTTAATCTCTCAACATATACCATAAGGCAACCACCCTCTCAACTATATTCCCACTTAGTCAAGGAGGCTCTTTCATCATCATCATCATCGTTTAACGTCCGCTTTCCATGCTAGCATGGGTTGGACGATTTGACTGAGGACTGGCAAGCCAGAAGGCTGTACCAGGCTCCAATCTGATCTGGCAGAGTTTCTACAGCTGGATGCCCTTCCTAACGCCAACCACTCCGAGAGTGTAGTGGGTGCTTTTACGTGCCACCGGCACGAGGGCCAGTCACAGTCTCACTAATGTTGATATTATGGAAGAAAGCACCCAGTACACTTTGTAAAGTGCTTAGCATCAGGAAGAGTATCAAGCCCTAAAAGCAATGCCAAAACTGAGTCACTGGAACATGATGATGATGTTAATTTACCCTGGCCAACCAAGGCCTTTTGAGTTGTGTCTGTGTGTGTATGTGTGTGTACACACACACACACACACACAAACACACCCTTGTCTTCTATGAAAAAAATCATGTCTGGCCATGGGGAAATACTAACCTGCTTGAAAATAGGGGGAGGCTGGTGATGAGAAGGGCATCTGGCCATAGAAAATCTGCCTCAATAAATTCTGTCCAACCTACGCAAGCATGAGAAAGTGGGCATTAAATGAAGATGAAAAAAAATTATGATTTTTATTTTTACCTGTAACAATTTATGAATCTGATCACCTGCATCTTCAATCTCTTTGTACCGTTTTCTCAATCGTTCTCCTCGATCGTCCAAATTTAATAATGACCCAAACTTATCTTCTTTGCGTTCAAATAGCGGTGTCTTGCTCCATGTTGCCATCAGTTGTTCAATCTTTTGAACATTATCCTTAGAGTTGTGCAATCGAGATTCCAGATCATAAACCATGTTTTTAGTTTCTTCGATGTATTCCCAAATACCTATTGGTACAAATAAATGAATAGAATAGGTAAAAATTATCCAATTTCCAAATCTTATTGGCTGTGAACAGGAAAATATCTTCCAGTTAACAATGTGAATCAGTCAACCATTGTTTTATTTATCACACAGCTGAGACAGTGGAGGGTCAGACAAAATGTCTTAGAATAAGGTATAATCCAGAACCCAAGTTCAATTCTTGCTTTTTTAAGAGTGGGGAAGAGAGAGAAAGTGGTATGCTGCTGATCTTTAAAAATATAATATTGTATCATCATCATCATATAATATGATATAATATAGTATATGATATAACATAATATAATATAATTAAATATAACCATCATCATCATCATCATCGTTTAACGTCCGTTTTCCATACTAGCATGGGTTGGACGGTTCGACCAGGGTCTGGGAAGCCAGGAGGAATAATATAATATATAATATAAATAAAAATATGTTTTAGGAAAGTCATGCTAATGCATGAGTATCTTAAAAACATTTTGTCTTTTATCTTTTCCTTGTTTCAGTAATTTGATTGTGGCCATGCTGGAATACTAAACTGAAGGGCTGAATTAAACAAACTGAGAGCAATACTAATTTTTTTAAGGCTGGCATTTATAATGTCAGACTTTTTTGCTGAGCCACTAAGTTACGGAGATATAACCAAACAAACACCAGTTGACAAGCAGTAGGGCAAACAAACACAAACACACACACACACACACACACATATATATACAATAGGCTTCCATACAATCTCCAATATCCAAATTCCCCTCATAAGGCTTTTGTTGACCTGAGGCTAGGGGTTCAATCTGATGCTTTGAGCTTGAAGGCAAAACCACAGGAATGCAAAACAAACTTCTTAACCACTCAGCTATACCTGGACCCTATATTGATGTTATTATTAAACCCTGGGTCTTCCAAGATCAAGCAGACCATTCTGTCATTTTGTATGATGGACTACAGGAACATTCACAACAACAACAACCACTATCTTTTTAACCTTACTAACTTCATCCAGTTATCCTTTATCCTCCAGTCTGCAATGATTTTAGAAAGCTTACCCTTACCTAAATATAAAACCTTACCCTTACATCATCATCATCATTGTTTAACGTCTGCTTTCCATGCTGGCATGGGTTTGACTGAAAACTGGTAAGCCAGCAGACTGCACCAGGTTCCAATCAGATTTGGGAAGGTTTCTATGGCTGGATGCTTTCCTAACACCAACCACTCTTAGAGTGTAGTGGGTGCCTTTTACGTGCCACTGGCACAGGTGCCATTTACCTAACACCAGCATCGACCACGACTATGGTCTCACTTAGCTTGACAGGTCAATACAAGCATGGTATATCGCCAAGGGTCTTGGTCACCTGTTACTGCCTCCATGAGGCCCAACACTTGAATGGTGCTTTTTAGATGCCACCAGTCAGACGGCGCTGGCATTGGCCACAACTACGATTTCATTGGTTTAACAGGTCTTCACAAGCACAGCATATCATCCAACGACTGAAGGGTGCTTTTAATTGGCCAGTTACACAACACTAGCATTGGCCATGACTATGATCTCACTCAGTTCAACAAGTCTTCACAAGCACAACACATCACCCAACAACTGAAGGGTGCTTTTAAAGGGCCAGTCAAACAACACTGGCATTGGCCACTTACCTAAATATTAAAAGCAACAAGAAGCTAAACATTAACTGTCACAAACACAGTTGTGATATTGTTTTAAGCTTATAATTGTCATACAATGGACCCAGGTATTTCTGTGTGGCAATGAAGCTTGCTATGCAACTACAAGATTCTGGGTTCAGTCCTACTGTGCAGCACCTGGGGTAAATGTCATCTACTTTTGCCCCAGGTCAACCAATGCCTTGCAAATAAATTTGGTAAGCGGAAACTGTGTAGAAGCCTGTCATGTGTGTGTGTGTTCATGTCAGTCTTTGTCCCCACCATTGTTTGACAGCTAACTGGTGTTGGTTTTATTATATCCCTAACTTAATGGTTCAGCAAAAGAAACTGATAGAACAAGTACCAGATATTAAAAAAGTAAGTACTAGGGTCAATCTGTTTCTCTACAACCCTTCAAAGTGGTGATCTAGCATGACCATATTCTAATGACTAAAATAAATAAAAGACAGAAGATACTAGTTATTATTTTGGCTTATTGTGTTGTCATATTTAAAGATAAAGAAAGAGAAATTTTGATCTTATCTTACCTGAACTATTCCAGTTCATAACTTTCTCAGCATTTTTCAATTTATGATCAATATCATCAATTTGTTTTTCAATAAGTGGGAATTCTACTTCTATGATGGATGTTCTGATATTGTTATACCAAAGAACTATCATATCAAGGTTGGTGACATATTGGAAAATATCATCTCTTCTAGCATAAAGTTCATTGCTGCTGGTTGGAATATTTTCCATGCCACGGATTTCCATGTACTTAACCTCCTTTAACACAGCAATAAGCTAGAAAAAAAATAAGTGAAAATTCTGAATTTTTTCCTTTATATTTTTAAAGTTATGTAATTTTCAATTAGCTATATAACATTGATTTCAAATTTTGGTACAAGGCCAGCAGTTTTAGTGGATGGGTTGGTCAATTATATCAACCCCAGTACTTGACTGGCACTTTATTTTACTGACCCTAAAAGGATGAAAGGTAAAGTTGATTTCAGCAGGATTTGAATTCAGGATGCAAAAATCTAGAAGAAATGCTGCAAAGCATTTTGTCCAATGTAGCAGCAATTCTGTTTGCTTGCCATATTAATCAGTTTTTATAATATTCATTGATTGATGATGATCATGGTGATAATGATGATCATCATGTTTATTTCCATGCTGGCAGAGGTTGGAGGGGTTGACATAGTCTGAGACAATTCTTATTCTAAGTTACTGCCTACTTAGATGGGTTAGGAGGACACCACAAATCACTTGTATGTTCCATTTTTAGCATAGTTTCTATGGCTGGATGTCTTTCCTAATATTAACCACTTTACAGAATTTGCATTTCACCATAACACCAGCACTATTTAGGTTATGATGTTTCTGATATAACCAAATGGTCCTCTCATCCTAAAAAAAGGGAAGAGCACACTGGATCATATAAGCCTAGACGCACTACACTATGCTAGGGATAAAATGAAGAGATGGTCATTGCTGAAATGCTTTTGAATTTAAGTTTGTTCAGTCTGAACTGTATGTATGTTTTATGGTTGGTGCTCTTGTAGAGTTCAAATGTATGCAGTGGTACTATATTTGTAGCATTTTCAGAGGAGGAAGCATTGTTGGGTGGGTGCCCAAATGTTGCATAAGCATCTGCCTGTGTGTTTGTGTCTTTTTTGTTCATGTTTTGGTTAAATTCTTTCGAACATTTATGTAGGTATGGAGTGTGTGTAGGGTTACTATATATGTGGGGCTTATATTAATGTGCGTAAAATGGTCTATTAGGTTGATGTCCAGTTGCTGTTACCTCTGCCTCATATACTACAGTTTCCATATTACAGTGGCCAATCACTTGACATCTTGTGTTACCCCGACAAGAGCATACTTCCTCTGTCTCAGGTGTGGACCTACATATCAATATCATTTTTAACTTTGCGTGATTGTATGTATAGCTAAAAGACACCCTCAGGGTGTGTCTATTTAATATTTTACAGAACCTATTTGTACGAGGGAAGTGTTTGTCTATTAAGCTATGAAAAATCTTACCCATGCGGGTTTAATGCTTAAGGAGAAGGGTGGTGTAAACCACAACACTTTCTGGTGGTGTCTTCTCTTGAAAGGGTTAGGGCCTGGCATATACCTAATCCTTTCCTTAAAACTGCTGGTGGCTAGAGCCTCATTATAGTACAGAGTGTCACCAACACCCCCAGAGATGGCGTTTTGATGCTAAGGGATATAACTCTTAACTTAAGCCTTACTCAGTTCATCTATATTATATTAAAAATGAACTTGAATTTTGTTTGCTTGCAATGCTACACAGCCAAACTGGTGCATAATGGGAAAATACTATGAATTAACATCCTCCTGAAATGTGAATACAAACAAAATAAAACAAGTTTCGAGTAAATCGGACAAGTGGTTCTTGAGATATCGGGTGTTTTGCAGGTTTGAATACCCCAAACAGTACATAATGGGAAAATACTCCGAAAATAACTTAACCCTCGAAGGGAAGAAACTTTAACCTTTCAATTATGATAGGCAAAGTATTAGAGAAAATTGGAAAAAATGCTTTGAAAGTAAGGTAACATTGAAATGTGAATACACACGGAATAACAGAATTTTCATGTATATCGGACCACGGATTCCCAAGAAATGCAGTTTTGTCGGGTACCTTGGACTATTGGTGACCCAACAGGTCACAGTTAGTCTAGTTTCATCATCTTTTTCACAGCAATTACAAAGTGGTTGTGTCTTTTTTATCTCCAAAAATAAAGAGCAGTAGCCATACTCCATCCCACAACTGCAATCTCTGAAGAGCACAAGGTTTACGTAATCAGGCAGTTATCTAACACTCTGTTGAACCCCTAGTGCGAAACCAATAGGTAAGATCAGCTATAATGGATATGTAATACAACACATTTCAATTAATATACTCACTCTATTGACAAATTTACAAGTGAATATTTTTTCTGATTCATAGATTCTTACATGGCTATATATATATACATATATAGTGTGTATATTGCGTGAGAGAGACAGAGAGACTGAAAGGCAGAGATAGAGAGCATATCTGCACCATCTAGATGTAAAAAGTAACATTGTTTACTTTCTCCAGTAGTGCTGCAAATGTGTGGCACAACTGGTGGAATGAAAAAAATATCTTACATCAAAAATCAAGAAAAGATTGGTGACAAAAAGAGCATCAAATCAAGGACAATCTGCTTCAATAAAGTATTTTCTAATCCACACCAGTACAAAAAAATATGAACGTAATGGTAATTTTGATGATAACAATGTGTACTTGACAGTTGAAATGTCTGTTGCAGAACAAACTGAGAAAAAGGTACTCATTTTAACTGGTAAACAGTTGAACTTCTGTAAAGAGTGGTTTTTGAGGTGTAAGTGTGAAGAGCAGTTTACATACAAAGCTTATTACACTTACAGAGGCATTTTCATTAAATACAAATTTCATATCTAAAAAGCTATTGCTTTCATTTTCTCTCTCTCTCTCTCTCTCTCTTTCTGTATGACTACCCGTCTGCCTATCTCTACGTATATGTGTGCGTATTTACTAACCTGAGCATCAAAGTTCACTGAGATTAAATTGGTCTGTTCATTTCTTGACAACAAAGGTTGGGACAGGTTAAAACAGCAGGCATCATCAACAGTTTTTGCCCACTCTGTGTATTGTTCCTGTTCAAAACTACAGCATAACATAAATATACAAACAGCAAATGAACAAAAAATAAATACTTGAATAATATATAAATCAAAGTGTTAGGATGCTTACAGGGTGTACCAGGCATATGTAAAGAAATTTGACTTACCCTTCGCTCCAATTTTAGCATAAGCCATTGATGACCTTTCTTCACTGTTCCTGATTCTAGGCAGTCTTTTCTGCTTTTCTCCAGTTGGATTCCAACTTCCTTGCAGCTTCCTTTCAGATTTCACAGCATCATATGTTTCCTTGAGGGAAGCCTTTCCTCTCCCAGGTCTTGTTAGCTTTGAATTATCATCAATGTATCTATAACTTTGCTTCTATCTAGGTAAAGTTTCAGCCCTATACAAACCCATTTTTACTTCTGGGAAGAGGTGTTCCATATTAGCTCGGTCCCCTATCCTTTGACCAGTCCAGCATGGGAGATCCTATCAGGGGCTTGCACTCCACTGGCATAGCTCTAAGGGTCATTGAGGCACACAATCTATCACACTGCAACAACAACCAAACCTTGTGGAAACAATCAATTGATGATCAAGTTTAATTAAGATAACCAATTGCTTAATCATCCTAGTCAAAGGCATATAAATAGTTAATTAGCTTTCTTGACTTAAGGGATTATGGTGAGTTGAGTTTTAAAATGAGATTACAATCTCACCGTAGTGGCAAAACATTCCAACTAATAGAGGTTCTTGGAAAGAATACAGAAGCCAAATGAGTTTGTATAGAGCCAACACCCATACCTAGAGAATAGAAAAGTAAGAGAAGCATTGATGACAATTCAGAGCTAACAAGAGTTGTGAGAAGGAGGTCTTCCCTCAGGGTAACATATGACATTGTGTAGCAAACTCTAAAAAGAAGCCATAAGGAAGTGGGGATTCAACTGGAGAAAAACAGAAAAGATAGTCCAAAAATGAGAACAGTGGAGGAAAGTTTTTGATGGCCTATCCCCTTTAGGAAGTTAAAGGTTTAAGAAAAAGAAAATGAAAGAATCAAATGATTGGTTAACCCTTTGGCATTCAGTCTACGCTATCAAATGTAATACTTGTATATTCACATTGTATTGAATTAATCGTGCATTATTTCATAGTTTTGAGATTTCAAAGATGTGATTGCTTATTTTTAGAATGGCAGAATAGGAGAGGTATGAGAGACAAGATCCTGCTAGTTTGAACATAAAACAGGTAGATTATTTTGACCAGACATGGCTGGGTTAATATTCTGATTACAAGCATGTTTATTTATCATTACACAATGATCAAGCATAACTGACAAGAATTTTAGGTGAAAATTAAATTTTAGGAATTCCAGTAGTCAAGATGAAAACATTCAAGGAATATAATTCAAATGGCTATTGAGTTCTTACATATATAATAAATGTCCCAATTTTTTTTAGAAGTGAGGGAAATAACTGTGTGGTCTCCAAGCACTTCTGAAGGACATCAGAAGCATATGAGATGGAGTTGACTAAAACCAGAAATTGAAACCAATTCACTACTTCATACTTTCAATGGATGCATAATGAAAAATTATAGAACTAACTTGGAGAGTAGATTCATCATTTCTTCATATTTTCTGTAAATAAGGATTGCTTCTTCATTTGTTGTACAACTTGAAATGGAAAAAAAAAGAGAAAAAAGCAAAAAAGTAACACAATTATCACCATTATAATGTTCATTTTCCTGTTTGTGTATGGACAGGATTTATCTTATAACTTTTACTAGTTTCAGTCATTGGACTGTGGCCATGCTGGAGCACCACCTTGAAAGGTTTAGTCAAATAAAGCAACTCCAGTACCTACCTTTTGTTAAGTCTAGTACTTATTCTAGCAGTAACTTTTTGCTGAACCACTAAGTTATGGTATGTTGTTGCATGGACCCCCAAAAATCATATACAGAATCTCAGGGGACAAATGAACCCCAGTTGAAAACCACTAAACTAAACCCTTGAAAGTGGTGCCCCAGCATTGCAGCAGTCTAATAACTGGAACAAGTAAAAGATAAAAGTCAAAAAATATAAATGTGCTAAAGATACCAATTACTTCTAAACATTCAGTTGGATATGATGTACATTTTCTTAAGAAGAGATGACTGGAATTTGTAACAACAATAACTACAACATTCACCAGTAAGAGTCTGTATTATACAAAAACTGTTAGTGAATACAACACTTCAATTACCTATGGTCAAGATGTTTGAAACTGCCAACTGAACTAGTGATTCTCTCTTGCAATTCTTGGGCCCACTTCAAACATCCAGATACTTTTGGCATGAATTTATGCACCATGATGCATCCTGTCTCTTTCAACAGAACCATTTGCTCATTGTACATTTCCTTTGCTGTGTCCAATTCTTCATTGAGCATGTCAACAATTTTCAGGTATTTTCCATTAAAATCCTTCTTAATCAATGGTCTTTCTAAAAGGCTTCCCATCATATCAATTAGCTTTAATAGATTAACAGAAGAAAAATAAATAGATTAGTGAACAAAATATAAAGCAACTAAAATCATAAAGAAAACCTCAGAAATAAAATAAAATTATTCTTTTGAGGAGCATCATCATCACCATCAACAACACCACCATCACCATCACTACTATCATCATTCTACAAGGTTGTAGTCATAGATATTTTATACCTGAACAAAAACAGGATGATCATGGATGTGTTGAACATGCTTAGTTAAATGTCTGCTCAATCAGGCTGACCCAGGACCAAACATTCATTATTATATCTAATTGTTTTACAAGTTTCTTTGCTTTGCTTATGGTTTTTTATTTTTTATTTTTCTCTTAGTACTTTGTCAAGGAGGAAAAAACAGCATCCATTAGCCTTTATTTTTACAAGACTTCCAAGACAAGTAGGAGAATAGGAATAATTTATTCTCAAACTGGAGATTTGATTTGAATGCTTGCAACAGAGTAGACTCTGCTAAAGACACTCAAAACTCAGGTGGTGGCATTAAACTGGATTAATTTTACCATAAAAAAATCCAGAGCACAAAATGCTGAAACAAATACAAGGAAACATATCTGCTGCTGTAACAAATCTGCCAATTCACTGTCCTGGGCTGGTGTTTTATGGTATGAACAAAGGAAAAAACCATCCTTGGCAGGATTTGAATTCAGAGTGCAGGACTAGAACAAGTCCCACAAAACATTTTATCATATACTCTAACCAGAACCAGATTAAGATCCATAGAAGCCCTAAGCGCTTAGAAGATTTCAGTACCCCCACTTATATATGTAATTCAAAATATAAACAATGATAAACCATAAGATAAATTTTTACTTTTCAAAATGAAACAAAACTAATAGTAAGATGGAAAATGTTTATTTTTGTATACGTCTACTTTATTTATATCTGAAAAGTTTTCCCCTATGTTTTTTAATTACAAAGTCTTTGATCAGATCCTCACTATGATGCCATGAACACTTTGAAATTTCAATCATATAAACCATTTCAAATATTATTTCAACAAGTTTAAAGTGATTTCTTTTGTACCATAAACCATTTACCATTTCTGTGGTTCCCCCTCTTCACTTGAAACCCTAAGCATATGCTTATTTTGCTAAGTGATTAATGCAGTACTGACTCTAATGATTTGTCACCTTAAGTAATTTACCATTTTATAGTTCTTGTCCTTTGCTTTCAGTTCTTTCTTTTATAAATGTATGTTTGGTCCCACTTTCTTAATGCTCATCTTTTTAAAAAAAAATTTTTGCTTATCTTTTAATGCATTGTTCTTATCTCATCTATGTACATTAGAAATAAAATATTATGGGGGACATTACTAGTAAAGATACTAACAGGTAACACTTCAGAACTTATTTGGAATATTCTATTGAATGTATAAAATATAACAGGTTTCATATTAAAGAATAAATGAACATAAAAAGATTGTCTGTTGTTGTTATTTAACCCCAGGTCAGGCATTTTGATTGAATAGACTTATGGTCAAAAGCATTCCAGCCATGACAATTCCATCGTTTTTCTATGTGCAGGGAACCCAATACTACATTATACAATCAATCCTTATTTCTAGCTGGTCATATAACAATGCAAAGGTTACCTCAGTGATTCAAAAGTTTTCTTGTAAAACAGATAGTCATAACACCAACATGCTTGGTGCTCCTAAGATACCAGCCAAATATTACTTAAGGAGTTATATAAGATTGAGATTGAGAATTAAAGTTATGTCTCACCTTGAAACAAGATTGAAGACCGGAGCAATCATCAAATCCTTGGCAAATTATGGTACCCAATCTTCGATCCAGGTCATAGATTCGATTTTGGAACTTCTCATAATCATCAAGAAATTCCTTGTTTAAAATTAGAATAGAATTAAAATTCAAACATTAACAGTTTTGGTATTTAATTAAGCAAAAAAAGAGGCAACTCTTAATTTAGTACGTAAATTCTAATAATCCTTTCTACTATAGGCACAAGGCCTGAAATTTGGGGGAGAAGGATTGTCGATTACATCGACCCCAGTGCTTCACTGGTACTTAATTTATTGACCCCAAAAGGATGAAAGGTAAAGTCGACCCCAACGGCATTTGAACCCAGAACATGAAGACAGACAAAATACCGCTAAGCATTTCGCCCAGTGTGCTAACGATTCTGCTACTTCGTCACCTTTGTAAATTTTAACAATACAATGTATAAGAACTACAGTCAGCTAGCCAAGGCTGTAGCCTTTTTACTTGTCTGCCAAACAAGCAAGAGTTTGTACTATGACACAGATACTGCACTGAATTTATGGCTAAAATACCTAACTCTCAGGTGACCTTGTCTTCTTAGCTGCAGGAAAACTTACGATATGATTACTTAATAAATCTGTTAAGATTGTAGTTACAATCTTACCATGGATAAAGCATGGAGAAAGATAGATTCTACTAAATTGATTTACTCTAAATACATTAAATGAAGACAATATGTCCAAATGACTCCACAGGTAGGAGTCTTGGATAACTTCTATATACTCTGGAGCTATGATGTATCTCATGGTATGCATTATTTTAACTGCATAAAGTACAGGGAGATAACTGGTACAAATCCATTGAAGGTTTTGGAGAGAGGCTCAGGGATGGGAGAGGTGGACTCAGTCAATGCTTAGATCAGGCCTGGTTAATTCGGATTACATTGCGGGCCACTTTAATCACAGAAAGTTTTTTGAGGGATGCTTGTATACTTTATGCACTGATAGTCAAATAATCAAATTACAGAATCAAGAATTTTTCATTCTTTTCATTTCTTTAAAATTATAAAATTGTAGGCTAGCTTTATTGCCATTTATAAATTTTAAATTTATTTGAAAACAAATGTTTTACACAAACAATTTTATTTTGAAATTAAACACAATACTTCAAGAAAGTAACAAGCGGGCCATGGGCCTCAGGTTGGCCAACCCTGGCTTAGATCATAAGAGGAACAGAAATAGTGGAGAAAAGTAACTAGAAGTTGTATTTAATACCCACATTCACACGCACAGATGACTTCATTCTGTTAAAATGATTAGTTGCCACCTACTGTGTGACACCTCAACTTATATATTTATTTCTTTATTGCCCACAGGGGTCTAAACATAGAGGGGACAAACAAGGACAGACAAAGGGATTAAGTCGATTACATCACTCCCCAGTGTATAACAGGTATTTATTTAAGCAACCCCGAAAGGATGAAAGGCAAAGTCAACCTCAGTGGAATTTGAACTCAAAACGTAATAGCAGACGAAATATCGCTAAGCATTTCACCTGGTGTGCTAATGATTCTGCCAGCTCGCCACCCTAACCTCAACTTATATATTGTTAAAGATTACTTCCTTCAGATGTAATACAGAAAACCTTCTACTAATTTGCATAAAATAAAAATATATTATCATCATTTATTTTCTCAGTCCAATATTCATTGGAGGGTAGTGGGGTAGAGTCCTCAGGCAACTGTCTTAACACTTTTCCACTGGATTCCCAAACATCACCAACTGAGACTATGGATATTATCCAACCATTTTGTTCTTAGTCAACCCATTAGTCTCCTGTCAGTTGGTTTGGCTTGAAGAATCCATCTTGTGATCCTGTCCTACAACGTTCTAATCACAAGCCCATAGTACTGGAGATGTGATCTGACAATGCAGAGAAGTAGCAACTCAACCTGGAGAAACTTCATAATGTCAGAGCTATGCTCCCTATCAAATAATGTTATTCCAGAGATTCTTCAGAGGAAGTTAATTTTATTTACTTGTATTCATAATTGTACTCTTTAAGGCATTGGCACTCCATCAATTATGACAATAAGGGCTTCCATCTGATCTGATCAATGGAACAGCCTGCTCATGAAATCATCATGCAAGTGGCTGAGCACTCCACAGACACATGCACTCTTAATGTAGTTCTCAGGGAGATTCAGTTCTTAGTCTGACACAGAATGTGAGAAGACTGGCCCTTTGAAATACAGCCACTACTCATTTTTACCAGCTGAGTGGACTGGAGCAACATGAAAAAAAGTGTCTTCCTAAAGGACACAACACACCGCTGGGTTTTGAACTCATGACCTTACGACTGTGAGCCAAATACCCTAACCACTAAGCCACATGTCTTCACCTTTCAGGCATTACTCAACATTCATGATCAGAGGTGAGGTTAGGCATGAAAACCAAAATGTCGACAGCAAGTTTCGTTTCCTTTTATCAACCTCTCTTCTTCTGAGGGCTGTATACTGAAGTTGGCACATTACTGTACTAGCAACAGCAATTCTAGCATCCAATTCAACCTCTTGTCTCCTGCCAATACAATAAAATAGTCTGAAAATGTATTCCACAGGTGAAACTTTTCAAAATATAACCAAACAGGAGAAAATGTTACCTGGTTATTTGAATCTAATGTGTCATAGGTTTTCTCCTGGAATACTTTGTATTGTTCTTTAAATTCATCACTGATTTGGATAACTTGTTTGCTTAGGATTTTACCTTTGATGCCTCCAAGTTCGACCTTCTCAAGCTTCATGAATTCAGTTGAGGTTTCCATTAATTTCTGAAAATATCAAAATAAAACACAGTAAGTTTTATTTTTTATGAAATGTCTATAATTGATAGAGATGCACAGTGGAAACTACTAAAAACCAAAGAAGCAAATTGGAATGCTGACTTTAAATAACATAAAATATAGCATTAATTCTAAGTATTTTGTGGTTTGTGAATAATAGTGTTATTACTCTTAGTTCAGAATTAAAGTCTGTGAGTTCAAATCCAGTCTGAAATATTATATAGACAAATGGATACCGAAGGACAATCAAAGATCAAAATGCAAACTATGAATGTATATATATGAATATATATATGAATATATATATCTATATCTATATCTATATATATATATATATATATACATATATATATATATAGATTGCAAAAGGCCTGGTTGAGGGCCCAACTTTTTACAGGGCTTAGAAAAACTGAAGGACCGCTGCAATAAGTGTGTAAACCTGAGAGGGGAATTTGTTGAGTAAAGTCATAATTAACTGATTGTCTTGTATTTTCTTTTACCAAAAGCCAGGAACTTAGCAGCACCTCCTCATGTAAATGAGGCAATGACTAGTGACCGAGACCTTTGGAAATATGCTGTGCGTGAGAAGACCCGGCAAGACAAGTGAGACCATAACCCATGGCCTTTACCAGGGGTGTAGCCAACCCACTTATGCATACCTTTCCTTCTTTGGACACAAAACTCTGCTTGCGAAGACCTGTTGAAGCAAGTGATAGATGAATAAGGAAGGAAGGGGCGATGGCAAACTTCGTAGTGGGATGATGGAAATACTACAGTGAAAAAAAAAATCAAACAGCATTTCAACTCTGCATGAGTATGTATGTATGTATATAAAAGGAAGTCATGTGAATGTGCATGTGTGCGTGTGTGTGTGTGTGTGCAATAAAAGTGGGATGGTGAACATTCAATGCTGAAAAGAAAAATCAGTCAGTGTTTCAACTCTGTGTGAGTATATGCGTGCATGTACAAGGGAAGTGTGTGAATGTTTGTATGTGTGATTATTATGTACCTTAATTATATATAAACTACAACATTTTTGATGGCACAGGGCCAGCTAATGGTGTAATAATGTCCAAAAAAATCACTGAAGTCAAAAAGGCTGGTAGACTACAAATAAATTAGTTATTAGCAACAGCAGCAGGACTTGTAATGAATAATAATTGGCGTATCCAACTCAAATCAGATGTGTTGTCTTGATCACTTTTAAACTGCTATTAATATCCAGCGATACCATCTATATTGACAACATGTGCTCAGTAAGTACTGACTATACTGGCTGATTAAAATGATCACCTGCATTGGTGGATGTAATATCAATAATGCTAGTCAACTCTTCAGAGAGTAAACTAGCATATTTTTTATCTTAGACACATGTAGGTGCATGACTCAGTGGTTAGGATGTTTGGCTCATGATTGCAAGGTCATGAGTTAATTCTTAGCAATGCGATCAGTCCTTGAGCAAGACATTTTATTTCACCTTGCACCAGTCCACTCAGCTCGCAAAAATGAGTAGTATCTGTATTTCAATGGGTCAGACTTGTCACATTCTGTGTAACACTGAATCTCCCGGAGAACTATGTGAAGGGTACATGTATCTGTGGAATGCTCAATTACTTGCATATTAATTTCATGAGTAGGCTATTCCATCGATCAGATCAACTGGAACACTTGTCATCATAACTAACCCAAACCCTAACCCTAACTGACAGAGTGCAAGGTTTCAGGAGACACAAGTATCTTGAGGAAAGTTTTGAAGGAATACAGTCCTTTTTTTTAATTTACCTTCACAACTTGAATTCTTTGCTGAAATTTATCAAATCTATCAAACACTAGAGCAGGAGAGAATTGCCACAGTTTAACTTGAGTTTGATCTGAGAAATATTCTTCCAGTTTTGATTTGTATTCTTCATATGTATCTTTAAAGCATTCTAAAATTTGCTCAACATTTCTCACTTTAACCATACTTTCTTCAATTTCTCCTTTGAAAATTTCAGTTGGTTCAGAATGATCCCTTGCCTACAAATAGAAATATCAACAAAATATCTGAGAGAAATACACGGCAGTCATCACTGAATTTGACAGACAACTATAAGCAAAAGTACATACATACCTCCAGCCAACCAAGCATCCATCCATTCATCCACCCCCATCCCCACACATACACACAAAATGTACTAAGTTTTGTACAAATTGAAGAATAGAGATTAGCAAGATAACAAACAATCTTCATGTCATTATCTGAATGGTTGCATTCATAGAGACGTCATCCTTATGTAATGTATATGTGGTAAATAAATTTGGTGAAGTACATCCATTTCTAAGCTATATTCTTAAGGGAAGTTAAATTAGCAGCTCTCAAATTGAGGCATTTTGTCCCTAAGGGAGAAATTTCAAATCTAAGAGAAGAAATCTTAACCAGAAGGAAACTGGGAGAAATTCCAAAGAAAGATCACCAGATTGGGAAAGAATGTACCTTGTGCACAATATATATATATATATATATATATATATATATATAAAGCACCAACTGATCATGACCAATGCCAGTACCCACTGACTGGCTCCTGTGTCAGTGGCACTTAAAAAGCACCAGCTGAATGTGTTCGTTACCAGGCCTGTCTTACTGGCTCCAGTGCCGGTGGCATGTAAAAATCACCAACCAATCGTGACCGACGCCAGTACTTCTTACTGGTTCCTGTGCTGGTAGCACGGAAAAAGCATCACCCGAACGTGATCGTTGCCAGGCCCGCCTTACTGGCTCCTGTGCTGGTGGTACATAAAAAGCACTCACTACACTCTTGGAGTGGTTGGCGTTAGGAAGGGCATCTAGCTGTAGAAACTCTGCCAGGCCAGATTGGAACTTGGTGCAGTCGCTGGCTCTCCAGACCTCAGTCAAACCATCCAACCCATGCCAGCATGGAAAACGGACGTTAATCGATGATGATGATGATGATGATGATATATATATGAATATGTGCATAAGGTACATTCTTTACCAGGTATGGCATGCTTGGGTAACCTTTTTTGAGGAGTGTGCTTCACAAGACATGATTCATTATCAGGCAGACCACACTACTAAAAAATTTAAGGTAAGTTTTCGTTAGGTGTGCCATTGAGAAAGTTCCATAGGTTACAAGTCACCTATGACAACTCTAAGTAGTTAATCAACTTGATAGAAATAGCAGCCAAATCTTCCTCAAATTATACCTTGCTGTTTTATTAAAAGAAGGACAGTGAATAATGTAGTAAAATATACAACATGCCTGAATAAAAGATGGAATGGTCACAACTAGAATCGGAGAGTCTTTGATTAAAGGTCTATATGAACAGGAAGAAGCTAAGCAATAACCATCTACAGCACTTGTAAATTGTATAGAAACAATCAAATATATTTAGGATACAAACCAAATTGATGACCAAGTTACAAGTCTCTTGCAGCAAAACTGTGATACGTGGAGCTGTATTGTAAAAGTTGGAGTTGGCCCATATAAGGCAAATGACATGTATAAGTGGAGGAAAATGTTCTGTCAGGTCTGTGAAATCAGCTTGTTGGATATCAGTGAAGAGGTTGTGAAGCGGTTTTAAGAATATGTTTATGTCTCTTGCTTCATCAAGAGCTAAAATGATCAAATAATAAAAGAAAATAAACAAAAAAGTTATATGCATATAAACACATACATACATATATACACATCATTTTCACTAGTGCTGGTTCTGTAAAAAAATTTTAAAAAAGAAATACTCAGTTCACTCCAT